>NC_133785.1:36611841-36712058 GCF_003597395.2 Chelonoidis abingdonii | reverse complement strand
TCTCCACTTCCCTCCTCCAAGGACACTAGGGGAGTGATTAAGAACTGGTTCAGAGGCAAGCAATAGCGCCCTGAACCTACCCCAGAGAAGAGAAAGCGTGAGACCCAGCAGAACAGTACCGGCAATTTGCCACAATATCTACCTCTTATCTAGCAGTTTTCTTCTATATGTCTCAAAGCACTTTTTAAAGGGGGGTCCGTATCACTGTCCCTATTTTACAGATGAAGAAACTGAGGCACAGGAAGTAACTTGCCCAATATCACCCATTATACAAGTGGCAGAGCTGAGGCTGGCTCTTTTGTCTCTTAGTCTAGGGCTGTAAGACACTAGACCACATTGGTTAGCTAATACAGCTCCTACAACAATGAGACTCCAGGTATGTTTGGGCTGATTTTTAATGCAGTCCCTGCTGAATCCTGTTGAAGGACTATCATGGCACTATTTTAGCTCTACATTTTATTTAAATGAGATAACTAAACAACCTACAAATTTCTGCTTTTTCACTTTAAGCAGCCAGAACATCACAGAAGGAAGCCAGCAATGGCAGAGAGGAAAAGGAGTGCATGCTTATGCCCAGTGAAGAGTTAATGCTTGCTGGATTTAAAGTGACTGGGAAAAGACTGTAGCATCAGCTAAATTCCTATGGCTCAAAGCGCAGGGAGAAAGTAAGCAATGCTTCATTGTGAATTACTATAACCGCAAAAATATGTCAACAGACTGCACAATCTCTGAACGAGTCAGCACTTCGTATTACTGGAGACTGCTGCCTAGGAATAGGCTTGTACTGTGTTTTCCCTTCAGAAATCTATAGACACTTCAGCACTGTCATGAGAGTGCATTAAAGTGCCAATCTCTCCTCCCATAACTTGGCTGGATCATGGTTGAGTCCCACCCTTTTCAGGGTAACAGAAGTCTAACAAATAACAGTCCAGGTGTCTTTACAAGAAGGTCTTTGGCTCCAGCTCTGGTCCCAGTGGTCCTCACACCCTTCTCTCAGGGCTCTGCGCCACCCTTGTCCCTTCCCTGGCCTCCCACCACCTCTGGTGGCTGGTAGGAAAACCCAGACCTTCCCATTCCTCTAGGTTCCAGACCAGGGATCCTGTAGTGAGCAGGCAAGGTCTGTCTACTCAGACGCACCCCTCTACCTCCCTGGGCTTCTTTCTGCCATAGCCTTTTACAGGTCTTCTCTCCACAGTGTCTAGTTTATACCCTGCTTTCAAGGCCAGGACCTGCCCCTGGAATCCCCCTTATTAAGAACCAAAATTACAACTTAACCAAACTTCTGCCCTCCTCAGACTTGACTTATCCTCAGTTTCCCTCACACAATTCTCCCAGGGCTCACTTTCTCTGGAAGTCCAGATCCTGCCCTTTGATTGGGGGTTCATCATCAGCACTTGGTCCACCCTAGTAGGTGCTCCATGACTCTCCTGGTCTCTCACCAAACTTTGGTACTCAGGAAAGGAGCCCAGGGCCAACTCTCCCTCTGAGATTCCTACTTAACCCAGTCTCTCTACTCTCCAGTCCCAGAGAGTGACCGCAGAGTTCCTCCCCATCTCCCTGCAACCTCTTTCTAATCTGGCCTTCCTCTTATGATAGTTGCCATTCAGTTCCTCCCCCAGTAGGGCTTCATCTTCAGTTAAATTTGGCCCAGGAGCAGCTAGAGAGCATAATTAGCCTCTCGAGCCTGCATTAACCCATTTCTCCCCTGTGCGGGGTGCACACACCCTTTTCACTCTCCCTGTTAAAAAAATTGTACCTTATTTCTAGTCTGTTTGTCCAGCTTCATCTTGTATTTTGTTATGCTTTTGTCTACTAGACTAAGAGCCCTCTTCTAGCAAAGATATTTTCCTTTGTAGACCATGCCCATGCCCAAGTTGCCTCTTAACCATCTCTTGGAAAAACCTAAATAGATTGAGCTTCATTAGTCTCTCACTCTCAGATCATTCATTTCGTTTGTTGTCTGGATTCCTTGATCTCTTCTCTGTATATCTACATGAGCTTAGACTTGTCGCTTTCTTCTATTATCAATTTTCATTCACACCTGGACAGTCATGTGTCTCTTTGTAGAAGTACACAAAGCAAATGGTAAACAGGAACTATGAAAGCAGCCGTCTCTATTCCCAGCCTACAGTCTCCTCCCCTGTCCAATCTGTTAAGATTCTGCCAGTGATTATATCAAACAGGAGAAAGACAGCCACTACTAAACCACTTCCCTGTGATATTTTCTCTTCTCTTCACACTGTAACCTCATTGGGTCAGTGAGTAGGTGAGTAGGGAAAGATTGCTTTTATTTTACAGACATATGGATGTGATTAGGTCCCAGCATTCTGTAAATGAAATTATTCTCCTTCTCTGAAGTACCCTGCTAATTCATCTCAGACAAGTCACTACTCATTCTGTTGTCAGTTTATGTACCATTCCTAATGCTGGGTGAATCATTGACAATGACAACAACAAAAATGTACCAGTGAATTTGGCCTCTTCTTCTGTTTTCATAATATCTTTGAGCAGATTGTGATTTCTCTGAATTTATTCGGTATTTTAAATGATCTGACTGTGGACTTCGTAAATCACTTGAACTCTTGGTCCCAGACACATTGCCTGCAAATACTAGATACCAACTCTCCCAGTCTGTTGGCTAGTTGTGTTGAAATCATGGAATTGTTTCAGTGCCCTGAATGGATAAGTGCTCAGCACTTAGTGGGAGCTCGCTCACACAGGCAAATAGAACCTCACTTTCCATGAGTCGCATACGCAACTTTAAAACTCACTATCTGCAAATATTCCCGCTAGTAACGCTCAGCCACATGAAGGGCTCTGGATAGTAAACATCGGAGGGATGGGAGCAGAGCCAAAGCAAAATCCGTTGCAAATGTGACTACCAGGAAGAGGGAAATTTGCAGTTCCCACAGCTCTATCAAGTCTATTGCTTGGTCTGCTCCACAGAGGACAGGACTCTGCTACAGCCTCAGCTAGGGTGACCCAATGGCAAATGTGAAAAAATCGGGACAGAGGGTAGGGGGTAATAGGAGCCTATATAAGAAAAAGCCCCAAATATCAGGACTGTCCCTATAAAATCGGGACATCTGGTCACCCCACGGACCTCAGCTTGGGGGAGCATCTTTTAGCTCACGCAGTAGATGTTTATGACATTCATTCTCACGGTCCCTGATTCAGTCCCTTGAGCTGACCAAGCTGGTGATAATCACATGGATTTCTGTGCGGTATCTTTAATATTTTTCCAGTCCTGGCTTTTCCTTTTAACAGTGTCATCATTATTGCCCAGGCATTTGCCTTCCTGGAATGCTTGTAGTTCCCTAATTCCTTACTCCTCCCCATTTGCCTGAGCCCATTCATAAACTGGCTGCAATCTGTTTCTCTTAGCATTTGTCCTTCTTTTTTTTTTTGCTTTATATTTTTCATTTCTCTTCCTGCTGCCCATGAATCACAACTACAACTAGCTGTTTCTTCTTTCCGTTTGCCTGAAAGAGCTAGCCGAACTGTATGTTCAGCCATGCATGTGACTGGACAGCCAGGACATCTGAAGTGATGACTTGGCACTTAGCAAGTCATGGAAAACAGCTGAGTCACCAAACCTTTCAGTCAGCTGCTGGGGAAAAAAAGCAATTGATGCTGACTGTGATTTACAGATATCTAGAGGGCCTTGAGAAAGGGCCTCTTAACACACACATTAACCCAAACTAGAAGAGGCTGACAGTGATCATTAAGCAGTGATCCAATTTCTGCAAAATGCAAACACTCCATGTACACTCCGAAGGCCTAACACCTCTCTTCATTTATGTTCTTCAGCACATAAAGCCTGGACACTTATTTATGGTAAAGATAGGTTTCTCCTCCATGTTAGTAATACATGTTTTAGAGGTTTTGTAAATGTACTTGGCATGGAAAAAACTTGTGGCTTAAGGGATAATCATATTAAAAGGGGAAATGTAATACAACATTGTAATAGGGTAAGTGAGAGGAGAATTACCACCCCCCACCCCAAAGCTGGGATGATTCTGCTTTGCAAACAACCTTTTTTAACCTGAGGACAATGCTGAAGCTCTCTCTTGTCTGCAAATGGTTCTAAAACTTCGTCACTTTGTCTGTTTCAGTTTGTGAAATGCCCACCACAAACCCCAGTGCAAACTTTTAAAACACAAAGGAAGAATCCAAAGGAAAATAGATTCTCTCCGCCGTTTCGAACAGTCTCGCAGAATAAACCAACAAGCCAGATAAAGCATAAATCTTTATTCTTCCTGTCCCAGCCATTCACCGCTTACCAAATGTCCAAGGTGATAGATCTGCCTTTGGTAAAGATCAATGCAGAGGAGGGTTTCAGACCTAGGAAGTGAGCTGGAGGTGGAGGATTGTTTCAGAGTCAAGGGGCCCTTAGCGAGAGCACTCTGCTAAACATCTTCCCCCCTTTAAAGCAGGGAGCTGATTGCTCAAACAGACCCACTGATTACAGTATTGTACTGTTGGCAGCCCTGATCCCGCAAGGAACTCTGTTCCCCATCTCTTTGTGTAAGACTATTGCACTCTGGTTCCAAGTCACGTGGAAGCACTTTAGGTGACAATCCATCTCTCCATCACAGGCATTCCCCTTTGCATACACAACTTTGAGTTGCCAGGGACAGACATACAGGGAGGAAGCTTTTTAAACAGTAAAGTGTGATCCATTGGGCCTGACTTTCCAAGCCAGGCTTTCCCAATGAGTACCTTCCTGGATCACATCCACGCTGGCTTTTATTTCCATAGGAAATCGCCAATAAAATGGAGCATAGACAGTAATAACCATGATTTATTGGCCTTGTTTAAGTAGCAGGGGAGTGTACATTTAATCAATTCTGCCTCCTGCTTTAGAGCAGGAATGCTGGAACAGTTTTTACAGTGGGAGTGCTGAGAGCCATTGAACCAAACTATAAACCCTGTCTATGATGGAAACCGCTTCCAGCCAGGGGGTGCTGCAGCACCCCAAGCACCCCTAGTTCCAGCACCTATGTTTTAGAGATCCCTGCAGTTAGTTGGTTCTATGTTAGGCTGCTTATGTATTTATTCACTCTCTGTCAGAAGCACACTTTGGATCCCATGATCCTTTTGGCCATTGAATCCCAAATGTCCAGCATTCTGCTCCAAAGAGGGCTCTGGGGAAGCTCTGTCAGTTGCAGGACTTTCCACTGCCCCCCAACGCTGGCCCAAGACACCTCCTTTGAGTTTCCATTTTCTATACCAATACAAACATGTTACGTGTCGCCTTGCTGACGTGGTTAGTCACTGCCCCCTGACGTGGTCAGCTACTACCCATTACCTTGTACATATTGGTTTGATCAAAACATCTCTGTCCATCACACTGTCATCCTGAACTCATCTTTAGGAGAGGTCAGTGTGTTCTTGTTATTTTTTTTTGCGGGGGAGGTGTTTGTACCACCCTTTTGGCAGGGCTGGCTCTACCATTTTTGCCACCCCAAGCAAAAAAAAACAAACGCCACTCGGACTGTGGTGCCCCTTAGCATGTGCCACCCCAGGCATTTGCTACCTCCGCTGGTGCCTGGAGCCGGCCCAGCCTTTTGGAATGTGTTTGTGTGTTCTGTGCCTAGCACTCCTTAGGAACGTGTGTTTCTGCAATATCAGCCCTGTTCTTGCCTTCTGTGAGCAGGGCCTGCCTCTCATTCACCACCTAACTTTGCTTTATATTAGCAAAGCTTCGACCACTACTTTAGCTCAGGCTTCAGAACTCAGACCAGGCCTCTCATACAAGGGCTTATGTCTCAGGCCTCTTCCTACTACAAGAGGAACTCATTACATTCTCTCCCCAGGATCTGTCCCAACTGATCTTGTTTATTAAGTCCACTTCCTTCACCTCCTCACACTCTTCCCAGGTGCCCTCAGGTTACTAGCACTACCAGGTTCCTTTAACTCTTTTTGTGCCACTGCAGGGCTTATAGCCTGTCATAAACATACAGCTAAGGGTAGCATAAAATCCCTCCTTAACTGTAAAGCGTTAAGAAACTCAGATAACCTGGTTGGCACCTGACCAAAAGGACCAAAGGGATGAAGATACTTTCAACTCTGTGCGGGAAGGTTTTTGCTTTTGTGTTCCTTTGTTCTCTCCGAGTCAGCAAGGAGCCAGGGCACGAAAAATACATCTCCTTAAGCACATCTGGACTAAGCACCTAGCACTGCAAAAATAGTAAGTAATAGCAAAAAAATGTGTTAGATTATCTTTTGGTTTAGCTTATGAATTTTCCCTGTGCTAAGAGGGAGGTTTATCCCTGTTTTTGTAACTTTAAAGTTTTGACTAGAGGGGAAATCCTCTGTGTTTTTGAGTCTGTTGTTGTTCTGTAAAGTACTCACCATCCTGATTTTACAGAGGTGATTCTTTTACTTTTTCTTTAATTAAAATTCTTCTTTTAAGAACCCGATTGATTTTTCATTGTTCTTACGATCCAGTGGTTTGGGTCTGTGTTCACCTGTACCAGCTGGTGAGGAGATTATTCTCAAGCCTTCCCCAGGAAAGGGAGTGCAGGGTTTGGAGGAATATTTTGGGGGAATAGGACTCCAAGTGGTCTTTTCCCTGATTCTTTGTCTAAATCACTTGGTGGGAGCAGCATACTGTTCAAGGTCAAGGTGGAATTTGTGCCTTGAGAAAGTTTTTAACCTAAGCTGGTAAAAATAAGTTTAGGGGGTCTTTCATGTGGGTCCCCACATCGGTACCCCAGAGTTCAGAGTGGGGAAGGAAGCCTGACGCAGCCCATCAGAATAACAACAGTATGTGGTACTACGAAATAGTTAAAAGAGAGCCACTTACTTTGCACCTAAGTTTAGCTCTCCCCTGGTGTCCAAGTGCAGAAGCCTGAAGTTTCTCAAGGAGAGAGTACTATTGCTGCATTTATTCATGCCAGGAGCTGCTTCTGATTCTTTTAAAATTCAGACTGCTGGTGTGAGGGGAATCGGATGAAAATATCCTTTAAATAGCATTAACAATATTCAAACAGGAGTGAATTTATCACAGAGCAGAGCTCTGTCTTCATGTCTCTTTGGAGCTCACTTATTGATTTAAGCACCTGAAGTGGATGGCACAAATCCACATGATACCCACGCATGCTAGATTTTGCATTTGGAACTCAATTTAGTCAACAGATGTGCAAAATTCACAGCCAGAAAACTCTGCATGCATATCTGTGGAGGTGGCTGGAAAGCTGAAATTAACTTACCTGTGACGGACATTGTGACTTAAGCTCAACACACCCTCTGAATATCCACTCGTTGGAGCTGGTAGCACAGACCACATATATACCATTGGATAGATTTTTCAAGATCGCATAGCATGACAGGTGCTGATTCCTTGAAAACTGGCTCTAATTCCGTAAGTGCTCATACAGCATGAGAAAAGCAATAGCATATATACACTTTACAGGATCAGATGGGTTGTTGTTATTTTTGCTAATATCACCAGTTTTTGGTCAAGCCATGCATCTGTGTGCTCTGCTACCAGGATCCCAGTCGATCTTGCTGGCAACTTGCTGGCAAGTTAAAGAAGTATGGGCTGGATGAATGGACTATAAGGTAGACAGAAAGCTGGCTAGATCGTCGGGCTCAACCGGTAGTGATCAATGGCTCCATGTCTAGTTGGCAGCCAGTATCAAGCAGAGTGCCCCAAGGGTCGGTCCTCGGGCCGGTTTTGTTCAATATCTTCATTAATGATCTGGAGGATGGCGTGGACTGCACTTAGTTTGCAGCTGATACTAAACTGGGAGGAGTGGTAGATATGTTGGAGGGTAGGGATAGGATAAAGATGGACCTAGACAAATTAGAGGATTGGGACAAAAGAAACCTGATGAGGTTCAACAAGGTCAAGTGCAGAGTCCCGCACTTAGGACAGAAGAATCCCATGCACTGCTACAGACGAAAGACCAAATGGCTAGGCAGCAGATCTGCAGAAAAGGACCTAGGGGTTACAGTGGACGAGAAGCTGGACATAAGTCAACGATATGCCCTTGTTGACAAGAAGGCTAACGCCATTTTGGGCTGTATAAGTAGGGGCATTGCCAGCAGATTGAGGGACGCGATCATTCCCCTCTTTTGACATTGGTGAGGCCTCATCTGGAGTACTGTGTCCAGTTTTGGGCCCCACACTACAAGAAGGATGTGGAAAAATTGGAAAGAGTCCAGTGGAGGTAACAAAAATGATTAAGGGGCTGGAACACATGACTTACGAGGAGAGGATGAGGGAAATGGGATTGTTTAGTCTGCAGAAGAGAAGAGTGAGGGAGGATTTGATAGCTGCTTTCAACTACCTGAAAGGGGTTCCAAAGAGGATGGATCTAGATTGTTCTCAGTGGTACCAGATGACAGAACAAGGGGGAGGTTTAGGTTGGATATTAGGAAAAACTTTTTCACTAGGAGGTGAAGCACTGGAATGGGTTACCTAGGGAGGTGGTGGAATCTCCTTCCCCAGAGGTTTTTTAAGGTCAGGCTTGACAAAGCCCTGGCTGGAATGATTTAGTTGGGGACTGGTCCTGCTTTGAGCAGGGGGTGGACTAGATGACCTCCTGAGGTCCCTTCCAACCTTGCTATTCTATGATCCTCAATTAAGTCAACAGGCTCCTGTCAGCCCCTTCAACTGATAACAAAATAAAGCCCAATGCTAAACATCACAGTGTGGCTTGGAGTGTAGCATTTGGCCCCTAGTGACATCCTTAAGATGGGCATCAAAAGACCCCAGAAAGCCAATCTGTTTTCCTGAACACAGGAACAGAGGTAAAAAACCAGATGTGTCCTGTCCAGTTGAGAATGACAAGGAGTCCTGTCCCGTTGAAATTGAGGGGCAAAGTAACCTCATTCAGAAAAAGTCAAATCTGGAAACTCCTGCCCCGATTATTGATACAACGGAGAACAGAATCCACATTTTTCATATTTGTGTTTGCTTTCAGTGGTAAGCTGTGCCCATGTGTATGCATTTACTCTGTGTGCCTCCACACCTGTGCCTCCCACAGATCATTGCTGGTGATGCAATGCAGAAAAAGAGTGAACCTGCTAAACCAGGCTTTCGGGTATTTTGTATAGCCTCTGTGCTTGGCTTGTGTTTGCCCTTGCAAACAAGACTTTGGGAGAATGCTCAACGGGAATGAAAGTTAGGCTTGGTTCCAGTTACTATTGTTTTAATCTGCTCTCAACAGGGAACACTCCTGGGCAGAGTTCCATCCCAGCTGTGGGAAATGGTGTTCCTATTCGCCTGTGCATTCAGGTAAAAAGAGAAGGCAAATTCCAGGCCTCACAACCACCAAGGCATGGAGGCCGGTAAGAGCTGTGCATCCCAACTGTCCTCCACACTCTGGTGAGTAATAGGAACTCTGGTGAGTAAGAGGCTGTCAGAGGCGTTGCATAGTTCAGAGACGGCCACCCTCTTTCCCAGACCCAGCATTTGTGACTCTGCCTGCTACCTGAACGGCAGTAAGGTTCGGGTGGAAGGATTAAATGTATGAGTGTTCACCCCAGCTGAGTGACGGTCCTGACAATCCCCCAGGATAGCTGTGAGCCGGGCCCTTTAGGACATAGGTGACAGGGCAGCAAGGAGAAGAGCAATACCCCTGCTCCCCTACACTAACACTCACATGCATCATCCCCATTGAGCTCTTGTTTTTTAATCCCCATTAAAGACTCTAGTCTGTCCTCTGTGGGGGTTAGAACAGCAATACTTAGGGCTGTTATAAACAATGGCAGGGAACAACTGTAAGGCAAGATCCCTCTTAGAATCTAGCCTAGGCAATACAGTTCTGACCCAGCAGTGTGTCCTGTCACCGTGATGCTCTCACAGACTGATGAGACACAGCACAGTAACTGAGAGCCTGGTCACTAGCCAACTACTTTGCAAAGTGATTCTCAGCAAACATGTGATGCCACCAGATTTTTCACTATTCAGCTCTTCAGTAGCTTTGGTTTTGGTCTGTTTCCAATTGCTAGATAGATCAATATCATGCGAATATACCTGGGAAAACAATCCAAAATGCCAGGCAGTGCTGAAGCAGTCCAGCATTTTGCTAATGTGGTACGAAGGAAGTCTTCTATGCACCTATCCCAAAACTGTTTGTATTTCTGGCAAAGAGGGGATTTGGACGGGGTGGGAATTGCTTGAATATAGTAGGAAACACTTCAGGCAAAAGAAACTCCCATTGTACTTATTTTTTTTGGCATGAAACTGATCAGGAAATGTGGAAGCATCTCCTCTGGAACGATGGCCAAAGCATGAAGAGGCAGATGAATTGTTAGCGTTTCTGGTACATAAATATCTTGTGATGCCAGCTACAACAGTGCCATGCGAACACCTGTTCTCACTTTCAGGTGATGTTGTAATTAAGAAGTGGGCAGCGTTATCTCCCGTAAATGTAAACACACTTGTTTCTCTTAGTGATTGGCTGAACAAGAAGTAGGACAGAATGGACTTATAGGCGCCAAAGTTCTACATTGTTTTGTTTTTGAGTGCAGTTATGAAACAAAAAAACTACACTTGCAAGTTGCACTTTCATGATAAAGATATTGCATTACGGTACTTGTATGAGGTGAACTAAAAAAATACTATTTCTTTTGTTTATTATTTTTACAGTACAAATATTTGTAATAAAAGATAATATAAAGTGAGCACTGTACACTTTGTATTCTATGTTGTAATTGAAATCAATATATTTGAAAATGCAGAAAAGCATCAGAAATATTCAATAAATTTCATCTGTTACTGTTTAACTGCGATTAATCACAATTGATTATTTAATTGCAATTAATTTTTTGAGTTACTCGCATGAGTTAACTGCGATTAATCGATAGCCCTAGTAGGAAAGTGATATTTTCTCAGCGTTTGGCAATGGTGCAACCATTACTGAAACACTGCATCTAGGTACGGTGTCCACATTTCAAGAGGGATGTTGATAAATTGCAGAACGTTCCAAAAAGAGCCACAAGAATGATTAAAGGATTGAAAAAAATGCCTTATGGAGAGATATTTGAGGAGCTCACTGTATTTAGCTTAACAAAGAGGTGGTTAAGGGGTGACTTGATCACAGTTTATAACCTCTACTGGAAACCAAAATTTGCTCGTAGCAGGCTCGTCAATCTAACAGACAATAGAATGACAAGATGCATTGACTTGAAGCGATGCTAGACTAGAAAAATTCAGACTAGAAATAAGGTGCAAATTTTAAACCCTGAAGGTAATTAACCACTGAACAACTTACCAAGGGCTTTGAGGGGTTCTGCATCACTGGTTTTTAAATTAAGATCAGATGTTTATTGAAAAGTTATCCTCTAACTCAACCCCACCTATTGGGCTTGAAGTAGGAATTAATGCCGATCTGTGTTCTGTAGGAGGTCAGACCAGATTATCACAATGGTTCCCTTCTGTCCTTAAAATTTATGAATCAATAGAAGATCAGAATGTGGTTGGTGTGCTGTGCGCCCTGTGCTGCATTTATGGCACTTGCTGTCTTTCCAGTCAAAGGGGTGTCAATGGGATCAAGCAAAGGGCAGCATAGATGATGTTGCCTTGAGTCGGAGATCGAACCAGTCTACTTCATAATCATCCAGGGCAAGCTACAGGTTTGGCTCAGTTTGTAGTCATAAGTGCTTGGAAATCTGAGACATGAGGCTTTTAAAGGATCTAACTGTGCTACTAACAAATGCAGTAATTGTAGAAAAATAATTGCCTCATCTCCGGAGTGCACTCTGCTGTTTTATATTCTAGCCAGTTTCTCCATCTCCTCCTCTCCCTCCAGTCTCCACAGAGGGAGTTTCATTTTCTCTGTGATCAGAGGCTGGAGTAGCGCAGTGCTCGTCACACAGGAGCCTGGCACAGCTAATGATTTTTCACCCTTTTGGCCTCCCTGAGATAATGATGGACGTTTCTTCTTTTAACTAATGGATTGTGAAGCACCGGGGGATGTATTTGCATCTGAGCAATTTGCTTCAGATGCCCTTTAGGTCACTAATTGTTGGTGTTGACTTAAGGGAAAAGCCAGTCCTGCAGGGAGCTGGATATAGTGTGATTGGTACAGCCTGGGCAAGAAGCCCCTTTGCACTGTGAAGTAAACCCAGCTCCTGGGGTCTGCCTGCCTGGCATTCTGGAGAGGAGGGGGGAGCTACGTGGGTGAGGGGCCTGCCTACATGTCTACTCTAAGGCTTCTCTCTGGAGGCTGTTGAGAAGCTGAAGGACACCTTCCCTCACCAGGACGTGGCCCTTCGAACAAGGTACATATATATGAACAATTTTTTTTCTGAATAAACACAATTAAAATCACTCTGAATAATGGGAACATATTTTATTTAAGGTCCATAGATGGCCCACACCACTATAGCAATGCACAGTCTTCAGTCACAGCTTCCCTAGGTAGCACTATTATCTGCAATTTACTGAGGCTATGTCTACACTACGGGATAATTTTGAATTAGCTAAAACCGGTTTTATAAAACAGATATTATAAATTCGATTTCACGCGGCCACACTAGGCACAGTAATTCGGTGGTGTGCGTCCATGGTCCGAGGCTAGCGTCGATTTCTGGAGCGTTGCATTGTGGGTAGCTTATTTTTAATATCTTATCCCATGTTCCGCTGTACTCCCCTGCCCTTTGGATTCTGTGGTTTGAATCATGTCACAGGTGGTTCTGCTGGTAAATGTCAGTCAGTCATTCTGTCCCTCGGGAAAACAACAACAGACAAACTTTTTCACGCCTCTTTTCCCTGATTTGCCTGGCAAGCCGCTCTAGCTGGCAACCATGCGAGCCCGTTCAGCTTTTTTTTTTCTTTATCGTCACCGTATGGTTACTGGATGCTGTGCCGAAGAGGCGCACTCAGCGCTACCAGCACCTTCATTTGCTTTTATGATGATAGCAGAGATGGTACCAGTTTGTCGGTACCGTCTACTGCTGGGTAATGGCAATAAGATGATGGTTATCTCTTCCCTTTGTATGATCTTATGCTATTATGATGTGCCCGATGTAGATTGGCCGGAGCGCGCGCAAAGCAAAACTGGGACTTGACTCCCCGAGTTCAATCTCTTCAGTTTTAACTAGACTCCTGCCTAGAATATGGGCAAAGTGTGTACTAGAGGACGCATGTGTACAGACAGCCACAGCTGTCTGTAGTATTCACAGGGGGTTGCCCGCGTGCAACAACCCCACCCCCCCCCTGTGCCTTCCCTCCTCCTCAACCTTCCTGGGCTACCGTGGAGATGTCCCGCCATTTGTGTGAATGACAGTTAAATAAAGAATGCAGATACAGAAACACTGAGTTTTTAGTGACATAAAATGAGCGGGGAGGCCAGGCCCCCGGGGGCGGCGCGGTACTATTGACAGTCAGCGAACATGTAATCGGGCAGGGAGAGGAGTCCCAGCCCCGCTGCTTGGATATAGTCCACGGCAGTACAGATACATATTTCTTTACACAGGAAAGGGAGGGGGCAGATGGAGCTCAGCCCCCAGTTGCTATGATGAAGACGGTTAGCAGCCGTTCGTACATCTACTGGATTCGATCTGCGGAGTCATTCTATTTACTCAGGTGCCCCCGGCCAGCCTCACCTGAGGCCAGCAGGCAGCACTGCACAGTGTATCGGTGACCGAATGGATATTCAGTCATATTGCCCATCTGCCACCGGGAGGGAGAGAGCGGATATAGCTCTTCACTGCTGGCAGCACCGCGTCTACCAGCCAGCATTCAGTAGATCATAGGGTGCATTGAAGAAGTCAAGAAACTTCATTTAATTGTCCCTTTGTCTTTCATGTGCCGGGGCGGGGGGAGGAATAACCATTGCGAGTATACCCTGCTAACCACGCCGGGACATGGTAGTTTGACCCTAAGTTCATTGGGAGCTCAGCCAAAGATGCAAATACTTTTCGAGACTTTGCTGTTGGATTGTGGGAAGCTGGAGTCCTCACTACCCCCTCCTCCCGTCCTCATGAGCGTCCATTTGTTTCATGAAGTAATAAAGAATGCGGAGTTTTTAGTGAACTAAAATGAGGGGAGACAGCCTTCCGTCGGTGCTATGCTCAGTCCAGGCAGACAATAAGTCGGTGATGGGAGAGGAGCCAGATGCTGCTGCTATGATAGTCCATGCCGAGTACAAGATCTTTCCGTTTACACATGAAAGGGGGGGGTGATTGATGCTCAGCCCCCAGTTGTTTATGTAGAGACGGTTACAGCCGTTCTGTAAATCTACTGGAGTGACCAGGATCATTCCTTGTTCTGTTTTTAGCCAGGGTGCCCCCCCGGGCTGGCCTTCATCTCAGCCAAATTGTTAGATATGAACCTTATTAAGCATTTGGCGCTCGGGTTCATAAGGACCATACCAGTCCTCATGCACCATCTGCCACGCGAGAGGGGAGGAGGCAATACTGTCGCCTTCACTGCTGCGCATAGCATCTACACAGCATTCAGTAGACATAGGAGCTGGACATTGAAAAGAGTCAAGAAATGATTTCTTGCTCTCTTCTTTAGTGTGGGGAGGAGCGGGAGTAAAACTGGGAGCATATTCTGAACACACCGGACAATGTGTTTTGAACCTACAGGCACTGGGAGCTCAGCAAAGAATGCAATTAGTTTTTCGGGACATCTGTGGACTTGCATGGGATAGCTGGGTTCCTCAGTTACCCCCTCCCTCCATTAGCGTCCATTTTGATTCTCTGGCTTTCCGTTACCTTCTCACGCAGCACTGTGTAGCTCGATATTTTTTTCAAATGCTTGGCATTCGTCTTCCGTAACGACTTCTGATCGAACGATTTGTTCATCCCCGTACAGGCATCAGATCCAGATCTCATACGGGTCCATCGCTGCGAGCTCTTTTGGATTTTGGGACTGCATCATACCCGTGCTGCATCAGAGTCCATTTGTGGCAAGGAATATTAATTCAAAAGTTCGCGGGGCTTTTCCTGTTTACCTGCCCATTGCGTCCGAGTTCAGATTGCTGTCCAGAGCGGTCAGTGGTGCACTGCGGGATACCTCCCGGAGGCCAATAATGTTGATTTCCGTCCACACTAACAGTATTCCAAAGTAGTACTATTGATTTTAGCGTTACTCCTCTCGTTCTGTAGGAGTACAGAAATCGATTTAAAGAGCCCTTAAAATCGATTTAAAGAGCACTGTAGTGTGGATGGGTACAGCGTTAAATCGATTTAACATTGTTAAAATCGATTTAACGCCATAGTGTGGACCAGGCCTGAGCTGCAGTGGGATTAAATGACTTGGGAGTCTCTCAAGATCTAGGATAGCGACCTACCCCCCAGACCATCCTTTCTCACTGGTCACTGAAGCCCTAAATCAATTCTATCATTTGCTATGGGACCGTGGCAGGCTTAGGAAAATGAGTTACCATTGTAGAGTCCCAGAAAGGATCATTTCCACTTCAGAGTTTTGCATGTTCCACAGGCAGAGGACAGCCGTTAAATGACTGAAGTGATGCAGACAAGACATTCCCTACATCCAGGGCGTTAATCATATTCTGAAAACTCTTCTCATGCATTCCCCCCCTTTGCCTGAGAAAGGGGTACAGCGGGATCAACACCGGGATAAAGGCAAATGCACCATTGGCTCTGGGCAACATTTCTGAGCGTGGCTCCACCCTCATGAATGCAGTGGTCCACGAGTGATTAATAATGGTTCTAGTTTCTTTTCTTTTTGTTCCTAGTTCCAGCTGGCAGGTGGCCCAGTGCAGATCAGTCCTAGCACAAATTGGAGCATATGCTTAGATGCTGGGCACATGTCAGCTGTTGCATGTTACCTCCTTTGATTACTGTGCGGTTCCTCCTTTGATCCTGGCCTAGCCCAGGCTCAGGGGCATGGATTATTCTCTTTTCATTAGTGGCTTTCAGATGTTGCCAAAGAACCATTTGGATTCTTTGTTTGTGCCAGTGCCATTTGATTTATTATTTAAATTATTTTTTAATTCTCCGAGAGGACCAAAAACAAGTCATTAAGGCGGAGGAGTTAAGGCTGAGTGTGCCTAGCAGTAACTTAATAAACGTGCTTATAGGAATGTTTCTGTTATATAAAAAAACAGCCTTGAGAACGCCAGGGCATACCAGGTCAGTCCCACGCCCTCTTTCATCCTCTTTGTGCCACTCTCCAAATGAAAAGGAACATGATGCTGCCCTAATAATGCAGCTAGGACCTCCCTGCTGGGTGTGGCCTTTGACATATATGGCTCTAAATTACCTCCCCTCAGCACAGGGACACGTCAATAGCAAGAGAGGTCTGAGATGCTTTCCTTGCCATCCTGTGATCCTCTAGCTGGCTCAGCAGCCCCAAGGGACTGCTTTAAATTGATTTAAGTGGGAGTACACCAGGAGATACTCTGATGTTATTTACCAAACAGCTATCCTCAGAATCAAGCAATCTTTAATTCATATTTGTCTCTGCCCTCCGCCCAGCACCACACAGAATCAGACCCTCTGGGCCTCAGCATTAATATTGACATCAGACACAAGATATTTGAGGGTGGTGCAGTGGTACTGTCGGGAAACCCGGCTGTTCCTGTGTGTGCCACCAAATGTGAGAGCCACTGGAGACAAGCCTGCTGCTGGGCCTGGTGCCTCAGGGTAGGTATGTGAGCCAGAGCTCATTTCCCGGAGTTAGTGTTTTCAGCCAGTTCTCCCCCTGTCCCCCAAAGGGAGACCTCACTTCCTCAACATAAGTGGGAAGGGGGGGGTAGTTACGGTGACTCAGTTTCCAAGGAGGAGCATGGACATTTTTTCCTGGGTGCAGTGCTGACAAAGCCACTGAAGCCAAGAACAGAAATCACAGGGGAGTGCATGGAATTAATGTTTTTCTGGTACCTCTTCCCTTGGGTAGGGGAAGGAAAAGATGGTGGGTAACTGAGCTAGGATGGGGGCTGACGGGTATTACACAAAAGCAGGACAGGTGGGAATGGATGTGTGTGAGGGGTGTCAGTGATAAGTCTCAGCGGTGATCAGGATGCATCTCCAAGGGCCTCTCTATGCAAGTGAAAGAGTCAAAGACATTGTGTTTCTTTTTTAGAGGAGGGCTTGGTTCTCCAGCAGATGTTTGGCACCGTTTAACAGTCTGATGGAGCCCAAATAGACATTCTCAATACCCACTGGCACCAGAACTGGGGAAGCCAGGGGGCCATGGACCCTCGTCCCCATTTTAAAAGTGGGAGGGCCATGCCCCCCCCACTTGTAACAAAAGCAACATAAGTGCAGAATTCATGTCTCCTACAGATCCCCCCACCCCCTTGCAGAATAATAGATTCTACCAGGGAGGCACTGCAGTTACACCTTTCATCCAGGAGGAGCTGCTGTGGTACCAGAAGAGAGGGCAGCTGGATCACCACTGGAACAGCCAGCCATGGAGAGGAAGGGAGAACTTTGGCCTTGGCCTTCCCAGTTTTACAAAGGTTCCAGAGCCCTGGTCATGCCCCAACTGATACGTTTCCAAATACGCCAATCCCCAACTCAGAACCAGCCCCTTGCAGTAGAGCTTGGCAAGGTCTTCCCAATAAGCCTTTTCTGGGATTTCTCACTCAGATTTTACAGTGCATATTCTGAAAACTTTTACAGTGCACTGCCTGCTAATGGATGCTGGCTGCGGGACTGTGCACTGTCATTTATACAGGTCGGGTAGGATGATGAGATCCTCCAGGCCTCACTCAGCTCAAACGCCAAGCATTTCTTAGTGGCTGCTGATCAATTGCTGCCACTGCAGCCAAGGGTTTGCACTTTGATTACAAATCATTTTTCCTTTGTAGTGCACAATTATTTTCAGGCCACAAGTTCTGTATCCTGGTTTTAACTGTCCCCCGGGAAGATCGGGGTCATATTGCATAAGCAAGGCTAGATCCTCCCACTAATAGCACCAGTGTCCTGCCCCTTTCAGCAGGGCTGGTTCCAGCTTTTTTGCCACCCCAAGTGGTGAAGAAAAAAAAAAGATAAAGCTGCGATTGACGGCACTTTGGCGGCAATTCTTCCTCCAAGAGAGACTGAGGGACCCACTGCCAAATTGCTGCCAAAGACCCGGACTTCTGCCCCTTTCCACTGGCCACCCCAAGCACCTGCTTCCTGCGCTAGTGCCTAGAGCTGGCCCTGCCGTTAAGGACTAAGCCAAACAAACAGGAAGGAAAGAAAAGCATAAGCAGAGGAAAAACTGCCTTTCCTCAGCCTGGCAGCCCTGGACCTTGCTTTGCTTTGAGATTCTCAGCCGACGAGCAAGCATCTGTCATTTCCCCATAGCCCATCTCTTTGCTACAGTTTGAGGGAGACTGGAGAGAATAACTGATCCCACACACTGTGCTGTCCTCCCATTCCCTTGCTGAGTCAGCTGGTGCAGCACTCCTGCCCCAGGAATAGGCTGAGTTCAACACGTCACAACATACTATGCTCCTGTGTCTTTGCAGCAGCTTTATAGCACCTGTAGGTTGCCGTGAGGCTTGGAGTGACAACTAGGAGCCATATGGGCAAATACAGTGCAGAATTATGGCTCTCATTCAATGAGAGTATGATACTTCGGTAGTAAACCTGCTCTTTACTTCGCCTGATGCATTTCCACGCCCAGGACAATGGGGCTGTGTCTTTCAGCTGAGCCGCACTATTGCACGGGAAGTGCCATAAACGCAGTGCTCGTAGCTGTTCTTGCACCTGAAACCCTGTGCTACTAGAGCCTTCCTCTGATGCGAGGACATCGCCTCAGGAAAGCCCAGGCTCTTAGACGGGTACCCCAGATTAGTATGTGTGGCTGATGTGACACAATCCAGTACAAACACTGACATTTACCAAGCTTGCTTTGCTTCTGGCATACTAACTAGTCTAAATGTTATGCTGTCTTGTTTTATGCTGGAGATTAAGTAGGCCATCCATCTTGGCTACACAGTGTTCTCGGTACTAAGCTCCGAGCTGACAGTTGCATTATGAATGGCAAACCCACCACAGAATTTGTTATTTGGGAGCGTGGGGAAGCAGTCTGAACAAGGTCACTTGCTATGGAATAGTGCGTACAATTCCTGTACTATTTGTGCCACACAGTCAATCGTAAACTGTCTGGGGCCTGGGCAAATAGTGCTGATAGGTAGTAGTGCTTCTGGGGTATTGAGATACTCTGTTCAAGGCTGTTCGCAGCAGAATCTTTACACTGTGCTGCCTCTGCATTGCAGTTGCAAATAGGTGTTTCATTTCGCTGGTGTCAGCTGAAAACAGCTTGTGTGTGTGATATAGGATCCCCATGGGCTTCTGAGCTCCATCCTCACTGCAGTGCCAAAACTTGTCATTGGCACAAGAGTTACCATCAGACTGTCTGGGGCATGCCAATCAACTTCCCAAAGCACTGCTGTGCTGGAAGGATAGTGGACTTTCTTCTTCAGAGGGACTTGCCCTGTTTGAAACACGCTTCTCTTGAGCTTAACACTGTGCATAGGCAACGTAGTCTTTGGGGTTCCTAAAATGAGTAGAGGACAGATATACGGACAGCTCCATGTTACCAGACAGCAATACCTCAGTGGTGAGATGTTCGCACCTTGTTTCAGCAGGTAAACTAAATATTTGTTTAAAGACTTGGATTTCCCCTTCCTGCCCCACCAGATGAAAAATAACTTACATGTGACCATGGGCATCAGAGTCTGGCTTATAGCAAGTAGCAGCAGCAGTTCTGGGTCATTGCGTAGCTAGATAATATGCATCTGTGTTAATGCTGCAAATACAGCTTAGCGTGCATTTGTATTTGATGGTACGACATTAGAGAGTCTCAATTAGCTACGGAGCCACCTACTTCCATAAGCACCCTCTTGAGAAATGACATCAGATGTCTTTCCCCCATCCCATTTCTCTGCACTTACAGCAACTTTTCTCCAAAGCTCCCACACAGTCTGCACAACAGCTACAAGTGGGCAGGCAGCTGGTGCAATTGTTTTTCTTCAGGTTGTGTCACTCGCAGCAAAACTGGAACGTTTTGTTGTCAGGAAGTGGCGTTAACTCCCACCTTCCCATTGGCCTTTCCCCATCTTGATGCTCTTTAAAAGGTTCCTTCTGCAGCTGCACCACCATCTGCCTCCTCATTGCACTGAATCGGCAGTTCCAGGAGGCTCCACGTCTGCTCACACTGACTCACGCTGACAGTGGCATCAGTAGGAGACTGTGAAATGCCACTGTCTGGGAATGTCAGGCCTGGCCCAACAGACCCCTCTAAGCACATCCCAAATGGGCAGTCCAGCTTTCCGGTCAGAAGGGAAGGGTTACAACCGGCTCCTCAGGGCATGACTGAAAGCCTGATGTCGCTCTGCAGCCAGTGAGAGGGAAAAGCCTGGCTGTGTCACACGCACAACAGGGGGAGAGGAAACGTCCATGTGCAAACAGCA
This sequence comes from Chelonoidis abingdonii, assembly GCF_003597395.2. Lineage (NCBI taxonomy): Eukaryota > Metazoa > Chordata > Testudines > Testudinidae > Chelonoidis > Chelonoidis abingdonii. The sequence continues at coordinate 36,691,716 of NC_133785.1, read as the reverse complement.
GCTGCTCATAATGGTCTAGACTATAACCTCACAAACTGCCTTGACTAAGGGGGGCACCGCCCCAGGAATAGACCAGGGAACTGATTGTGACTCCGCCTCTGCTCCCTTGCTCTCCCCTGGCCCTAGAGAATGAGTGAGTTATTCACTGCTTTGCAGGCAGAAGCTTAATTCCCTCTGTGCAACTCCTCAGCTACTCCGGTCACTGGATGAGACTGGGGACCCTGCTGCTTCTACACCCTGTTATCCCCACCCTGCCTGTTTATGTGCAAAAGGGAGGATGGGGTGAGTAGCCTTGTCTCCCCATGGCAGCTGAGCAGGGCAAGGAGCAAGCAGTAAAGGCTGCCACTCCCTCCTGCTCCCCTACAGCTCCCAGTGAGGGTGGGGACAACCGCATGTTTTGGAGCCAGGGGCATTACTAGGCAGTGTTTTGTAGGTGGGTTCCCTGTAAGGAACAGATATTCGCCTGAGGAATTCAGAGACTTGTATTGCATTTAGCAATAACAAAGCGTGCCCGACATCAGCAACACTCTGCTCTGAAAGTAGTGCACAGAAACTGCTGCCACCTTGGACTAAGCCCTGTGCCCCTCTGTTTTTGTCTGATTCTGGCAACAGTCACTGCACTGAAAAAGAAAAAGCACCCAGGTTTTGCTCCATGATTTATTTCCTGCATTGATATTTCACATGCCTGCTGGGTGGAGGAGGCAAATTGCTCTGCTGCAGTATTAACTGTCAGTCAGCTGTTGCCTTTCCACAGAGCCTTGAGTGCTGTGCAAACTGGACTGCTCCACGAAGGAGGCAATGTTATCCAGCCAGACCCCGCTGAGGCCCAATTCCCTCCCTGCTTCCCCACTCCCGGGAGGAGTAATTTGCTGCTGGTCCAGGAGCCACTGACAACCCCCTCTGATATCAGCACAGCTGTGCAGGCTGGTGTGTTTTATTTGGGAAGAGCTGGAAGCCGCAGAGTTCCCAATCCCCAAACCAACCCTCCTCTCCAGAATGAGCATAACTTCAGATGAAGCAAAATCTGTTCATTGCCCTACCAATGTACATGTTCGGGTCCTAATTCTACAACCCTTTCTCACATTGACTTCTCAAGCCAGGAGACGTATTGGCCCTGCAAGTGAACCTGAGCTAGACAGCAGTCCTTTCTGCTCCGGGGCTGAGTGTCCCTGATCCCGAAGCGGTCAGAAATGAACTTGGTGAGATGGCTTGCATGAGTAGCTGCTCCTCGGTGCAAGTAAGGGTGGCAGAATCAGGCCTTTTAAGAATATGAAATACAGTGATGGTCTTTCAATAAGGGATTCCCTGTTCATATTAATGTATAAGAAAATATGCATTAAAAAGCATACATACACTTTCCCCAATTCTGTATATCTAGATTGGTCCAACCCTGGCCATGAAGCAAAGAGGTGCGTAGTTCTATCGTTCATATTTGATTGCCGCTTTAGTGCCACCTCTTGCTCTTGCTTTCTCTCTTGCTGAAAAAGGCTCCAAGCATATGCCAGAAATCTGTCAGAGATGTACCTTAGAGCTCATTTACATTTAATTATCTTGTCCATGGCAACCCTGAAATTAAATGGGGCACATTTCGTTCAATGATTGCCAAACCTGCATGTTACACTCAGTGGCAGATGCTCATAAATGTGTCAGTAAATTGCGACGTCTTTTGTTCCCATATGAACATGCTCAGAAAGATATATATGTCAGCCAAATATCACTCAGTAAATTGTATTTTCCCCCATACTGATTGTAGTGGAGTTGGCACAGGCAAAGCAGTGTTGCAGCATGTCTGCAGGAGGAAGAACTCCATAGATATTTGCTGCAATAATTAAAAAGGTCTGTAACATATAAAAAAGAGACACTGTGGAGTCTATAGTGCACTTGAACGTAGAGTAAGGAACAGCTTAGCAAAATTTTCAGGGCTTTGTGATTCAAATCCAGCCAGGTGCTAGAGTCTGACTGGAGTTATACCTGCATATATTCAGAGTGACTCCGTTGACTTCAGTGGAGTTACTCTGGATGGTATTCCTGAGCTCAGATTCTGCTCCCAAGCCCTCATTCAGCAACTTAACCCTAAGCATATGCTTAACTTTAAGCTTGTAATTTGTCCTGTTGAAATCAATGTTTAAAGTTAAATTCATACTAAAAGCTGTTTGTATCACATGACCATTCTGTGATCTGTGTTTAATAAGTAGACAGGATTGGAAAATAAGGTGAACATTTTTGCAAAAATATTTTCAAATTTTTCCTTTGCATTTTTTCAATTTGAAAAGTTTTGGAAATTTTGAAACTTTTTGACTCTGTAGTTGGCTGAAAATCTAAATTTTCCCCATTTCTTTTTTTAGACTTTTGAAAGTCAAACACAAACTATGGGACTGAATGCAGGAGTGACTGGGTAAAATTCAATGGCCTGGGTTGTTATGCAAGAGGTGCCTTCTGACCTTAAAATCTATGAAGTTTGAAAAGAATTCTACCAGCTTCAATAGTCAGTTGGTAATTCCCATGGGATCAATGTACACAGCACAGAAAACACCACTGCAGCTGGGGGCAAACTGATGCATTTGGACATGATCATCCCATCTGGGTGGTCAAGGACTGAATGAGCCTGGAGATTGAACTATCATGCCCCATTTGATTAGGTATCATGAAGAGTAGATCATTGGAGATTTGGAGAAAAATTGCTGTGTTACTAGCCTTGTAGTATCTCTTCTATGCATGCAACTCTTCAGCGCTGTTGGGCCTTTTACGAGCCTTCCATTCACTTTCCTTTACACTGAGTTTTATTAAAATGTTTATTAGAATCTCTTTGCCATTTTTCAGCTGAAAAACCTTATTGCCGTTTCAGTCTGATCTGGGAAATTTTACTGTGCATCTGGCTCACAGGAGATAACCTGAACGGCAGTGCTATCAGATGTTTACGCTAAGGTTCTAGCTTGACTGTACTATTATGGGCAGACAAGGGAGGTGAAAAGCAGAAAAAAGGTTGCACAGCAAGCGATGGTGTAGACTTATCTGCTGAGAAGTTAATACAGTTGTCAGAAATTTTGAAACAACATTGTGTACGTGTTTCTCCTTCTAAATGAGGTTTGGGAAAAAAGCCATTTTTCTAGTCACTCTTTGCATGTGATTGCAATGCTTGAACGAGTTGCTGCTTCTTTATTTTAACAAATTGAAAAAAAATCTATTTTTATAATCTTTTTCCCTAATGGGCCAAAGATTTTTTGTCTCCCTCCTCTGTTTAATGCATTAGCAAGATAAAATATGAACAACAAAAATACACAAACAAAAAAAATGAATTTTGACCTCACACCAGAAACAGTGATTTAAAGTAATTGTAGTGTTTCATATTTTCAGTGGTGCTTTGCTTTGGAAATGAAGAGGGTTCTGGGCTTGTGCAGTGTATGGCAATTTAAAATTAATGGAGTGCTTTAAGTTTCTAAGAACACTTCAATTTGCAAGTGATAGGAGTTGTGGGACTGAAGAGAGTGAAGCAATTTAAAATAACTGGCGCTCCTCTTCAGGATGTTTATTATAGCGTGGTGTTGTACATATGGGTGTGTTGGCATTTCTATCACACATTTCTGTTTTCAGGAGTTTATAGTTTGTTCACAAGAATTATTTAAAATTAAAAAGTCCCGTGCAAGGTTATAGATATTAAAGGCAACAGTAGCATATATCGTGTGTACATGTGTGTATATATTCTTTGTCAAAGGCTCAGTATCCACCCGGTGACAGAATGACTCAGAGGGACACATTTTCAGCAAGTCTTAAACCAGCCTCCAATTCTGTGCTTGCAGCATCTACAAACCTGGCCATGCCTCTGGGAAATGTGCAGGACCGAAACTAGGTTCTAGACCACACAGATCTGCTCTACAAATAGCTATTTGCACAGCTGTGCTCACAATTAAAAGCGGGTATTTGTTTTTCAGTTAATAGTATTTTAATTGAAAAATGCATTTGGGGGGTTTGAAACTATTCTCAAATTTGAGTCAAACAAAAAATTGAAAAAAAGTTAATTTCAGGACAAACCAAAACATTTCAGTGTATTGAGAACAAACAAAACTGAGTACTTGTTTCAATGAAAATTTTCACAAATATAAATTCTCAGTTCAAACTAAACTGATTTCAGTCCCAGAACTGAAAAACTGAGTCTGTGCTGAGTTCTACTCACAATCACGTGTGCCTAGCATATTAGAGACAGAAAATTTGCTCAGGTGATTTCTATTAAATAAATATCATCAAATTGTGGAACTCAAGATAGTTAACCGCGGAAGAGACTCATCTCTTATGTCTTGCTGGAGCATACAGATCCATTCTGAAAAATGGCAAGGCTGTTGGTTGAAAATGACATATGGGCCAGCAGCACTGGCTGACTGAGCAGAACTAGTATAATGAACCCTAAAGAGGGGTGTCAGAAATCATTATTCCCAGACTATGGCACAAGCAGGGTGTTCTGGGATGGCAACGTGCTTCTCCAGAATGCAATCCATCACGGGTTCCTCTTGGGACATTCCACTGGCACAATTTAGCGTTTACTGACCTCTTTTAAATTCATACTGTATAATTGTTTCCCCCTTTAGTCCTGATTGTGTCACTGCAGTTGCTCTTCTTGAGGCTTTACTGATATGTATGATAGAGCTGGTGGGCTCCATAGCATACCATCTGGGATGAAGAACCAGTGCTCACTGGGGAAAGAATGAAGATTGAAGTCCCTTAGGAGTCTTACTGGAGACACATGGGAACTGTCACTGTACCTACCTTCTAGTATCGCCTTTTCTTTTCCAGTAAATGGAGGCTGTCCTCCTTCTGATTAGTCCTTCTAGACTTAAAAGCATCTTGTCAGTGTCACACTCAGCTTATAAATAAGGATAAAGAATCATTAAAGGGTGCAAGTTTTAATCCACTCCAGAGCTCTTAATAACAAAATCTAAGGAAAGTTAATAAAATGTATCCAAGACTATTAAGGATGCTGTGCTAGTACGTAGCCCAATTTCTACTTTTACCAACTAAATCAAGCTCTATTATACTGTAAGCTCATTGGAGCAAGAACTATCTTCAGATGCGTTTGTACAGTGCTTGGCACAATGGGACTCTGATCTAGGTTCGGACCTTTAGCTGCTACTGTAATATAAAAGTATTCAACAGTAAATACAGAGGAGAAGTTAAGGACAATAAGGAGGATTTTTAAAAGTATATTAGGAACAAAAATGAACTTGATAAAAAATTAACTTGATATCTTTTTTTAAACGAGATTATAAGTTTGGTTCACAAAAGTAATTGTGTTGATGTAATATACTTAGACTTCTGCAAGGCATTTGACTTGGTGCCGCACAGCTATTAGAAAACTAGACTATAAACTGACCATGGCACACATTAAATGAATGAAAAGCTGGCTAACAGATAGGTCTCAAAATACAATTGTAAATGGGGAATCAGCATCAAGCAGGGATGTTTCTAGTGGGGTCCGCAGGGATTGGTTCTTGGCCCTACACTCTTTAACATTTTTATCAATGACCTAGAAGAAAACATAAAATTGTCACTGATAAAGTTTGCACCTTACACATAAATTGAGGGAGAGGTAAATAATGAAGAGGCCAGTTACTAATACAGAGTGATCTGGATCACTTGCTAAACTAGGCACAAGCAAACAATCTGCATTTTACTATGGCTAAATGTAAATGTATACATCTGGGAACAAAGACTGTAGTTCATACTTAAGGATGGGGGGACTGTCTCCTGGGAAGCAGAGACTCTGAAAAAGATTTGGGGGTTGTGGTGAATAATCAGCTGAACGTGAGTTCCCAGTGTGACACTGTGGCCAAAAGAGCTAATGTGATCCTAGGATACATAAACAAGGGAATCTCGAATAGCAGTAGAGAAGTTATTTTACCTCTGTATTTGGTCCTGGAGTGACCACTGCTGGAATAACGTGTCCGATTCTGGTGCCCACAATTCCTAAAGGATGTTGATAAATTGGAGAGGGTTCACAGAAGAGCCATGAGAATGAGTAGAGGATTAGAAAACATGACTGATAGTGACAGACTCAAGGAAATCAATCCATTTAGATTACTGCAGAGAAGGGTAAAGGGTGACTTGTTTGCAGTCTAGCAGAGAAAGGTATAACATGATCGAATGGCTGGAAGTTCAAGCTAGACAAATTCAGACGGGAAATAAGGCGTCCATTTTTAACAGTGAGAGAAATTAACCATTGGAACAATTAACCAAGAATCCTGGTGGATTCTCCATCCCTGACAATTTTAATATCTGAATAGGATGTTTTTCTAAAAGAATGGCTCTAGGGATTATTTTTGGGAAGATCAATGACCTGTGTTATACAGGAGGTCAGACCAGATGATTATTAATGATCCTTCTAGCCTTGGAATCTATGAAATCTATGAAAATAGTTAAAATGAATAAAACAATAGTTAAAATGGATCATAGCAGGATCTATGGGTATTTAACGGAGAATTACCCCCTTAGAAACATTCACAAAGTTTTTCTCAGTGGAATACACTGTGGATTCTGCTATCCCTAGTTATAGATGCAGATTATTTTTGATTTAACAGTTGTAATTTTAAAAAGCATGTTCCATTTCCTTTCCATTTGGTGCTGGGAGAAATCATGGGAGGGAGGAGGGTATCAGTGAGATGAAGGTGTGACTGGAGACCCTCCAACAGCACTTTCTCAGTCACCCACCCCCACAATGGAAGCCAGTGAAACTACTCATGCTTAAAGTTTACCTTGTGTTTGAGTGCTTTGCTGGATCAAAGCCTGAGGGATTGGATAACAGCTGGTGAGGCGGTTAGCGTGAAGAGCAATGGTCTCACCACTGCTTGGAAAAGGCATCTGGTGCTCTTTCTTCATAGAATAATCTAAACAATCTTCTACAGGGCATAATATCTATATTTCAGCTGATGATTGGACCCTGGAGTACATGATCCTGCCCTCAGACACGCTGGTGGTTGAAAACCTGATAAATTCATGAATGGGATGATACCATAGGGGGGCCTGCAGTAGTAGGGCATTGGACTTGATGACCTTGGAGGTCCTTTCCAGTCCTATGTCTGATGCTTCTTTGGTGCTCAAAACAACTTGCTAACCAGCTCACTCCCACGCGGGAGATTTTTTCACAAGATATAGAAGCAGTAAAATACGCCCATGTAACTGGAAGCCAGGCTGAGCACTCAATTTAATTCTTCAGAAGTAACCAGCAGAAAATTATTACGAGAACATTTGTTTGGTATGCAGACTACAGAAATAATGTCGCAGCTTTGTGGTTTTGCCAGCCAGCAATCAGTTACAGGGAGTGAAAACGTCCTGTGCATCAGCCAGCGAGACTTGTTTTCAGTATTTTTCCACTAGTTGCAGTCAGATGCAGTAATATTGTACATACACATCTCCCCATTTTTCTTCTTACCTCTTGGGTGCAAAATAACTCATCTCTGTGTAATGAAGTAGGGGAAAAGATTTGTATTGCCTTTTGCTTGTGTTCACTGCAATGCAGTTTAACAGTTGATTTCCACAGACAGGAGGCAGAATGCTGCGATAAAATTTGAGGACAGAGCCCAGCTCTGAGCATTACAGACCAATCGTTCAGCATTTTTAATTGCACTCGCTGTCAAAAGCAAACAACCTGAAATTACATCGGTTTTGCAACAAGGCTGTGCAGTGTTGTTTTACAAGCCACAGGCCACCCTTTCTGATTTTGGGCCATATTCTCCCACTCTCACTCACTCTGAGTAGTCCCAACAGGATCATTCATGAAGTAAAGTACCTCTCAATGTATGACAAGTCTCTTAGGCTCTGAGTGTAGGCAGAGCCCTGAGCTAGGGCTAGTGTATGAGCTGCTCCACTCCAAAAGTAACCCTAGAGGGAATTGTGCATGAGGGACATTCCTGGGAGGTGCCATTCCGTCCCAGATTCTGTGCGTGCTCCTGAGGGAGGACAGTCATTTCCTGGTGGCCTATACCAGCTGAGCTGCTCTGGTCAGTAAGTGGAGGAGGAACAGCCAAGATTCAGCCTGTTTTCTGCCCTTCCCCACTGTCTGCCCAGGGATCCGCTAAGGGGATGAAGAGGTGAGTCAGCCTGGTCACTACCATGCACCTCGGCCCAAGGTAAGCGCACATTATGGTGCACGGGGAAGTTCTTTTTGCCCTGGTGTGGGATCCCAGATTCGGCATTCTGGAGGGAATTTTTCTCACAAAGATGCTGCAGTCATTAATGATTTCTGAAGCAATTGAGGAAATAAGGGTCCAGTAAAAAATAGCATTGTTGGCTGGGGGGGCAGCACAAGTAACATGGAGCTTTTCCTCCTGTTTAATCCATTCAATTTGTACTGACCACCCCAATGGTTGTTAGTACAGCACAGGGTAGACTTTCCCATGCATTTTGGGCTATATGGGATCACTCACCTGTGGCTTCAGATGCAATCACTTTTCTTAAATACAAGCTTACCACAGAGATAAACACATGACCTCACGTTCATATGGGAACATGTCCATTCACAAGAAACTCAAGCTACTCATTTGTGATATAAAAACCCAATGTTTAATACAGTTAAGGTCAAAGCGAACAACTATCAGCATCACACGAAGTCATAGTTTAACAACCATCATCTGCTATTTTCTTTTGTATCACGTATGGGGGAGATCACCTTGAGTTACAACCCACTCAAATTGTCAGGTCCAGATTTAGAATAGAGCTTCCAACTTTTGAGGTCTGAGTTCCATGTGTCTCTGACAGTGTTACCTGGGGTTCTTTCAACCCAAAGGTCAAGCTACATGGCCACTTTACAGCCTGCTGACTAGGTTGCTTTGTAACAATAAGCCATAGTGGTTTTAGGCACTTTACTGGTTTGCCAAAGTCTCCCCGTACAACAGGAGGTGTGTTCTGACCACATCGATTTTAAGTCCAGGAAGGACCATTATGATAATCATGTCTGACCTCTTGCATCATTCTGGGGTGTATTGATAGACGTTTCATATGTAAGACATGGGAGGTAATTGTTGTGCTCTGTTCAGCACTGGTGAGGCCTGAACTAGAGTTCTCTGTCCAGGTCTGGGCACCGCACTTCAAGAAAGAAGTGAACAAATTGAAGAGGGTCCAAAAATGAGCAACAAAAATGATCAGAGGTTTAGAAAACTGGATCTATGCGGAAAGGTTCAAAGAAATAAACACGTTTAGTCTAGAAAAGGGAAGGCTTATGGGGGGCCTGGTAGTCTACAAATACATGAAAGGTTTTTATAAAGCAGATTGTGTTCAATTGTTCTCCACATCCATCACGGGTAGGACAAGAAGTAATCAGCTTACTTTGCAGCAAGGGAGATTTAGGTTAGGAAAAAAGGATAGTTAAGCACTGAAACAGGTTACCTAGGTAGGATGTGGAATCCATGTCACTAGTGTTTTTTTAAGAACAGGTTAGAAAACAAATGCTAGAGATATACTTGATCCTGCCTCAGTGTGAGGGAATGGACCAGACGACCACTTGAGGTACATTACTATGATTCTATAACACAGGCAATAGAATTTCACCCAGCAATTCTTGTACTGAATCCAATAACTTGTCGTTGAACTAAGGCACAATCTTTTAGAAAGGCATTTCGTCTTCATGTAAAGACATCAAGTGATGGAGAATCTATGACAGCCCGTGGCAAGCAGTGGTTAATTAGCCTCCCCTTTCAAAGATTTGTGCCCTATTTCCAGTTCTCCAGACTTTTGACTTTTTTCAATGTCTCTGGTTGTCTTACAGTAGAAATACAGCAATAACTGTAATGGTTTCTATTGTGCAAGCTTCCATTTAGTCAGCAATGTATATGTCCTTGAAACACAATTGTTCAACTTAATGGGAAAAATATTGTATAAAACCTCAAAATTTCACAAAACTCAAACCAAAAAGTTCTTGAGCTTTTACAAAACCCCATCACCGTCCCACCCCTACTTGTGAGAAAGAGCGGAAACACACTAGCTGTGGGATGAAAGATACAGATTATTCCAAGAATTCAGCGAAGAGGATCCTTCCATGAATTATGCATCATGTAGCTTTTCCATGACATGTCATGAATCTGTTGAAACCAGTGACACTTATGAAATTATTTCTCTTTTGTTCTGTACGTTTGCAATAGATTTTGGGACTCATCTTTTATCCCCTAAAGGAAAAGATTTCACTACGAAATTACAGGTTTCCTGTCAATGTGGTTTACAGGTTCCACGGGAATTGTCATTTTTCACTGGAAAACAGTCATCAGTGCTCCTTTTTTCAAAGCATTGTTTGAAGAAGTAAATGATGTGGAAAAACAAGCTGTCAGTGGAAAGGAAAATAACATTTTCATATCTTGCACAGAATTCTAAGAATTTCCAGGTCTCAGAGTGAAAGCCATAATCTGCAGAAAGGTTTCATCAAATGTGAAAGAATGACTGGAGCTTGACATGTCTCTAAAATGTTTATAGTTTAGCTTTAAAGGTCCAAAGGTTTTGTTGCTGTTTATTTAAATAGGAACTTAACAAATCTCGTCATAAGGTGCTGATAACTTAATCAATCTTAGAAATATCGGACTACAGAAGACTTCTGGTAAATACACTGGACTGTGGTTTTCTATTTAATTTACCTGTATTCTTATTATCTGGCCATCACTGTGGTTTCCGAGCACAGTGAGAATAGAGAGGGACGATTTGCCTGCTAGGAAGACATTAGGGGATGTCAGAAGGAAGTGATTCATTGAGGGAAGTAGAAGGTACAGTAGAATTGACTGGTCTCACCTCTTAGAACTGGGGAGTGAAAATCTGAAGAGAAGATAATGAGGATTTGAACAGGGAAGCAAATTAAAAAGCTGGAGCTTTTTTTAAAAGCCTCTAGTCTGCAAAGCATATGGGACTAGTTCCTACTTAACGGGAGCAAAAAGGCAGAGGAAAGAACCCAAGGAAGACCCAGATCTGAAAGGTTTATTAATGTTAACCAAGAGAGTTACCCTTGATAAATTTATGGACACATTTGCTATTACATCTTTCACTGCAGTTCAGGATTCTAATTTAGGGGAAGAATAATCCACTGATGTTTGCTTCATTAAAGAATCTGAGTTGTGTTCATTCTGTTAAACTGAGTACAAGGTGGAACACAGCCAGGAATTTTCTTTTAATAGATGTTAAAAACAACTCAAAGAGTTTTAAACAATCTGATTACAATCCCTTTCCCTCTCTAGTGCTATGGTGTCAATCTCTTATGATGTTATAATTCCACTGGTTTTCTAACCCCCCAGGATAGACAAAATGTGATATTTCTAATGTGAAAAACAAGCCAATTTTTTTAAGTGAAGTAGTCAGTCACTTTTTATACAGCCCACAGAAGCACACTTCATTTCTCGACTCCTTGTCCCTTTATCTGGGGTTGGACGTACCCATGTTTCTTTGCCACCCCCTTCTGGTCCATGGCATGGGTTCATAGATCTTGGAGTTCCAGCCCTTTTCTCTTCAAACTTCTCTTGGCAGCATCTTTCCTTCATACCCTCAGTCTTCCATGTTCTTTCTTCCTGTCCTCTTCCTCCCAGGCTTTCTTTGCTGGTCATTCTTCTCCCATGACCAGCCCACTTCAAAAGCGCAGTCTCCAGCCCATCAATGAGAATCCCCAAACATCTTCCCCCTAATTCCTTCCACTCTGTCTTCCATCTACTCACCTGTCATTCTCCACTGTATAGTATTTTGTGCTACCTCTATCTTCTTTACTTCCATTTAAGTAAGATCCACTGTTTCCAAACCACAGAACAGTCAGGGACAAGTCCACACAGCATATGCTTTTCTTTCTGTTTGTTACTTAATTGCCAGTGCCACCGTACTCCTGCCACCTTTTTCACTATTGCCCACGCACATTGGGTAGTTCTTTTCATTTCTCCAGATCTCTCTCCAGAGGCACTAAGTGTATTTGCAAAGTGCACAAATTCTTTCTTTTGCTTCAACTTCTGTCCTGGAACTTCAATCAACAGTTCTTTTTCCACCTTCCCTACTTGCATAACTTCTGTTTTCTTTGTGTTTTACCTTCAAACCATGGTCTTGAAACACAGATGTCCACTCGGATATACCATATTTACCCATTCTTCTTTGCTGACAGCCAAAAGGGCCAGACCATCAGCATCCATTAGTTTTCTCTGTCTCTCGACAGACTTGCGCCTCTTACTAATTAACTCCATAACTAGGATAAAGAGAAGTGGACTCAGGGTATGTCTATACTACCTGCCGGTTTGGCAGGCAGAGATCGATCCAGCAGGGGTCGATTTATCACATCTAGTCTAGATGTGATAAATTGACCCCTGAGTGCTCTCCCATCAACTTTGGTACTCCTCTGCCACGAGAGGCGCAGGCAGAGTTGACGGGGGAGCAGAAGCAGTCAGCTGACCACAGTGAAGACACCACGGTGAGTAGGTCTAAGTACGTCGACTTCAGCTACGTTATTCACGTAGCTGAAGTTGAGGAACTTAGATCGATCCCTCTCTGAGTTCAGACCAGGCCTCAGCAACTGCCTTGTCTCAGTCCCACCATCACGTCAAAACTCTCTGAAATTCCATAGTTCGTTACCTCCTTAGCTCTTGACACTTGATACAGCTCCTCTATCATCTCCACTTTGTGCAGACTCCCTCCCATCCATCTTCACACTCCAAACACCAGCTCCTGTAGAACCAACTCATATACTTTCTCAAGATCAATAAATAGAAGTTACATCCTCCATTATTATTCTTTCAAACTTCAGTCTCATTGCAAATATTGCATCTATACTACTCTTCCCCTTACTAAAGCCATGTTACTCTTCTCCTGTATTTTCCTCCATCTTGCCCCTCAGCCTCGCCTCCAAAACTCTCTCCAAGATTTTGAGAGGCTGACAAAGTGATGCCCTGATAGGACCCTGCGTGGATGATTTGCATCACCCTTCCCCTTCCAAAGAGTCCTGTTCTCCAGGCATCTGGTACCCTTGCTTGATCCCAGCAAACTCATAGTAATCTGTGAAGCCACTTTACCTCACTATGTCCAACAGCCTTGATCATATCAACAGTTATCTCATCGTCACCAACTACTTCATCAGTTTTCATCTGATTCGGTGCTGCTTCTACTTGCTCTATAGAAATCAATAGTTTCTGAGATTGCTCTATAATTCTCAGCAATGCTTGCACTTGCAACTTTCTCTTCTCATTTAACAGTCCCTTTGACATTATTTTTCCATACTTCAACCACCTCTGTAGAGTTAGTCACCACACAGTTCCCATCCTTCACACAAAGCTGTTTCATTGCTCTTCCTTTTTGCCAACCCCAAATTTCCTGCCATCATCTTCCTCCAGCTTTCTGTACAATTCCTCCTCAGCCTCCGTTCCTGCCTTAGCAACTGCCTTTTATGCATCCTACAGAAGCAAAACTTATTCTACTCCTTTTGCCGTTGTAATTTTCTAGCGCCTGCGCACATCGTGGACACAATAATGGCTACATTCTGGGGCTAATTGTTCCTTAAGGAAAGAGAAGAAAAAGAGAAGAAACCTTTCAAGAGCATTTTCTGTGCTAATCCACAGCTCTGCTCCACATGGAGGATAAAGACTTAAAGAGTGAGCTGTACAGCTATGTAATTAACAAAATAAGGAAGGCTCCCTTTTAGAAGCTCTTACGCTAGTCAACAGCTGGCATCCTTGGCTAAACATATTAATGCTTAGCCTAAGGAGCCCAATATGAAAGTCAGTTTCTCTTTAGACTGATTCCTTTGATTTACAGTCTCAGGCTACTTTGGATCATATGTCTGATAGCAGCCTGCTAATGTCTAAAATCCAATTTACTGGCTTCAGTGCTGAAGTCATCAACTGTTCTCAAGTGTGTGTGTGTGTGGGGAAGACAAACAGGATTTTGCTTTGAAAACTTCTTAATATTAAAGATATTTGATATGCTGCAGGGAGTGTGGTGCAATGAGATGTATGTGAGTTCTGTTTTATTATGTCTCAATTTTTTTTCCAGTGGCATAAGAACATTTTATTATCTTGTGTGACATAGTTTAAAGGTTTAATTTTAACTGACTTCTTGCAAGAACACCTGATGGTCCGTGTGTTCAGGAAATGTCACTGCAGCCTTTTTTCTCCTCCAGTCTTTTGAATTTTACTCCTGTTATGATAAATGTGATCATGTATGAGGGGAATGTTTTGGTAGCCTTTATTAATGTAGGGCTTTGGATTGAGATTTTTTAGATGTAGAGAAAGATATAGATGCTGAGGTCTCTTCCTCTAATAGCAAACTGATAGTTGTAAATTGTGACAATCCTATAAAAGGGGTTGATTAGATTGTAACAAGGTAACTATTTTCTGTGGTAAAAATCAGGGCCTTTCCTGTTTTATAAAGATTTTACTAGCTACTTTTCTTCATGGTGTTCTATACATTCTCATAAAAAAAGGACTTGGGGAGAAGACTTAATAGATCATTGTAAATTATGTTTAATTTTGGTTTCGGGTTCTCTGGGATTAGATTGACGTTTTCCCCTGGCAATCGTGCATGTGTCAATGACCAGAAACTTGCTGAAACTCCAGAGAGGCTCTGATCCTGTATTGCTGAAATCAAATGGAATGAATCAGTCTTCACAGATGTCGATTTCAGAAGGAAAGGGCAATTGGCCTGTATGGGCACCCTCCTGCATTTGCTGCCCCACCCGTGTACAACTCACAGGAATATGAACACAGGCCCTCCATGAATATGGATCCTTATAGCATGCCTACGTGACAGCTATCTGACACCAGGGATCAAACTGGAGACACCTCAAGGGAATGGCTCATGAATGTCTGGAGCTTGAGCTAAGGAGCCAGGCGGCCTAGGTGAGAGCTGTAACATCCTCTGCAGATTGGCCTTAGCGAAGGATGCAAAACACCTGCTGGCCAGCAGGTTACACTGAACATAACCTACAGCAGGAGAGTTGGGGTGTATATCCTTGGCTGGTGGCTTGTACACGAAAGAGGTTCAGATGACCCTACTACTGCTTACTCCCTTAGTTCAAACAGTGGTGGCTCATGCTTTTAGCACTGGAGGTCCCATATCTACTTGCGTGCCAGGCAGCAGAGATTATAATTGCTTTGAAGGACAGATTAATAAACTTTAGGGCCTGATCCTGCAAACCTTTACTCACTTGAGCAATCATTCACAAGGTGAAGTTCCCCTGAAACCAATGTGTGAGAAAGGGCTATTCACTTAAGAGTTGAGCCCAGGCCGCTAAACTGTAAGGGGACTGGCCGTTTTGTAACTCTAGTGCTTTACATACATCTAACAGTTCATGGAAACAAAGACTTTGGGAACGAATAAAAGTCTCATGCTTGAGTGTTTAAGACAATCCCTAATTATTAGAATGAGACCTTTGTGGGGGCAGATTATGTCACATCTGCCAACCTCAGGGTTCTTAGACCTTCCTCTGAATTACCTGCTTTTGGCCACTTTCAGAGACAATATTCTGGGCTAGATGGATGTGGCGGGGTGTGTGTGTGTGTGTGTGTGTGTGTGTGTGTGTGCACCAATTCCTATGTTCCTCTTCACTTTATATAAATATATGGTATCTTGTCTTTACCTCCTTTTCATTACTTTCACTGTTTAAAAATCAGGTTCAGAGAAGCCATAATGTTCTTTACAACAGTCCTTCCACATGGAAATAGGTAAATTAAGGAACTGTCTTTTTTGTGGTTAACTTCCACAACAGACTGCCTCTGGTGGATAAAATCTGGTTTGAAAACTGATGATGGCATTTTAAAGGAACTGCACATAGATGCACTGTAATTTGGATGGCTGATTTTTAAAACTTAGCCTCGGAGGTTGTGCCCAAATAGGAGAAGGTGCAGATACAGCTGAATGCAGTTGCATTTCATGGCATTTATATATCTCCATACTTGATTTTTAAATCCTTCAGGCTGTTCGGCAGCTGACAATGCAGATGGGCACTATTGGCGTAGGTGCCTAACTTGTTTTGGTCCATGGACAGCAGTGTTAGAGCTGAGCAGTGCAAGTGATCATTTTGCCTATGGGTTGCTGTTACCTAACAAGAACTGTTCATTTTGAAATTAGTTGGTGAAAACACTCTATAGGAGAAACAATGAAATTGCATCTGGAAATTGTGATCACGTCTACTGTGGTATAATTTTAAAGAACATTAAGTCAATAGGCAAATCACAATTAATTAAGAAGCTTAGTGTGTAGACTTCTTAATGACTATTTTATATCATTTACAGGTAAGAGTCAGATCAGTGAGAGCCAAATGTGATTTTTTTAAAAGTATTTCTTTGCAAAATCGAAGTCACATTTCAGAGCACTGTGGAATGAAAGCATAAATTAATTACTAAAGGGAAAAAAAAACCACTTTCTCATCAGTGATTAAGATGAAGAAGTGAGAGCTTCATAAATTAAAAGTAAAGTATATTATGTGAAGAAATATTTTTATCATTTCAATATCTGAATGCAATCTTAGCATCCCTGTTGAAATAAAATACCAAGCCATCTACATTCCAAAGGGCAAGATCAAACTGTTTTGCTAGTAATTTAAATAGTTGTTGTTTAATAGACTTTGGCATTCATTTCCCTAAGACTGTGCAAGGAGGCATTGTTAATTGTCTAGAAACATTGTCATTGTCTCTATCTATACAATCTAGCATAGAGCGCAGCAGTCATAGTTAGTTATATAATTGGAGACTTCAATGACTTTTTTTAACTGCACTGTCAGCCTTAGAAAGGAAGCTGAATCCTGTATTTCCAGCATATGTACTGCACAGGCAGATGCAGTGCAAGCTTCGGTACATACCCCACCTGTGGGCCTGTATCTTATACCAGAGGAAGTGCCTCCCAGACTGCTTTTAGAACAGTTCAGTCTACCATCAAGAGGGCCTTTATTGTCAGAGGGAATGAAAGTTGTGGTGTTGGGCATACCTGCTCACCAGGACCTGGACAGAGATCACCAACTCATTCCACCAACCATCAGCACGTGTCAATTGTGGTTGGCCACTAATGACTTAAGCCAGATTTAAACCAATGACTTAGTGTTAGTCCCATCTGCTCCTCCTCCCTCCAAAAGACATACATGCAAGTAAATGCCTGGATCTCGCATCGGGATCTGCTAGTGTGGCCATGTGCAGAGTCCTGTTGACTTCAGTGGGACTCTGTACAGACATAACGGATCACACTAGAGGATCCTAGTGCTGGACTGGTTGGGGCTCTAGGACCTTCAGATCTGGAATAAGCAGGTGCAATGTCACTCAAATACAGCAAACTGCACTCATTTAAACCAGTGTCTAAATCTGGCCCGATGGCATTGAGTGAATGTCACCCACTTAAACCCACAGGCTGGAATCTGGCCCTAGAATTTCTGTTTTACAAAAAGACCACCAAAACCAAGCACATACGGAAATGCCCCAGGGAAATGTAGTGTCCTTTTGGACAGGATATGGGGCTGGAGTCTGAGGGTATGTCTATCCTGCAATCACAGGCGGTGACTGCAGTTTATGCAGACATACCCGAGTTAGCTTTGCTCTAGCCAGCTAGATCTCCTGCAGTAGGTAAGCAGGGTCTGCAGCATGGGCTAGCCCCAGGGATCCAGGTGGCCAAGGGAAAAGGGTGGCACATCCGGGTCTTCAGTGGCAATTCAGCAGCGGGTCCCTCAGTCGCTCTTGGAGGGAAGGACCGGCCACCAAATTGCTGCCGAAGAATGAAGCGGTGCGGTAGGGCTGCGCCTAAGTGCCACCGATGGTGGATTTATCTTTTTTTTTTTTTCTTTTTTGCTGCTTGGGGCAGCAGAAACACTGGAGCTAGCCCTGCCTGTCCATGTGTGGCCGCACAAAGCATCCAACTAAAATCCATGTCTCCTCCCCTCTGCTTCTCTTTCGCTTTCTTTGGAGATACAAAATCAAATGCTGCAGCATATACAGGAGTTATACGTGCACAGCTATTTCCTCTTCATTGCAAGACAAAACATTCTGCTCTGTCATTCCAGAGGCCCCTCCATGGATCCAGTTTAATGTTTTCCTTTTCCTCCTGAGAAGCAGGTCAGGATGGATGGGTACCCGCATATTTTGACGTTGACTAAGGCCCCCTCTCCCCTGAACATAGAAGAAGGCCAGGAGCACTGGAGAAGAAACTTTTATTTGCTGTTCTCCCTCCCAGACAGATGGGAACAATGAGAAGCTGGCTTTCTTCACGGTTGCTTTCCAACCCGCTCACCAGCGTGTCTAGTTATTAGGTATACACTTAGAGTAGCATGGCTGTGACTTTGGTGTGTGCTAGATGTTTACTTCTGCAAGTTAATCCTTGTTTTCCTCCAAGTGCAGTGGGGTAATAAATGCTAAACAAAGGGCCTGCTCCAACACTCCAAAGAGGTGGGAAACTCCCTGGATCTCTGCAGCAAAAGACTCCTCCAATGCGAGGGGATCCCCAGCTGGGGCCGCTGTTTCTCAGTCTCTCTGCTGGGCTAGGAAAGGAGAGAGACCAGTGTGTTCCAGCTTTCTTTTGCTGTGAGCTGGCCCCTTTACCAGCAGGTCTAGCTTAGAGCAGCCCTATGGCTGCTCCAAAGGATGAACCAGCCATAAAATCAGGGAGGCAAAATGGTCTCATTGGCATGCTGCTCTCCCCCACATGTGCACACGAGCATGCTCCGCAAGGACTGTCTATAGATTGATCCACAGAACAACGATTAATGCACAGTTCTTTACAAGGCAAGGCTGGGAGTTTCAAAGGAAAAGGGTGTGGGAGCCTAATTTTCTTAAGCTTTTTTAAAAATCCCAACCTCAGTGTATGCAGCAGCATCAGACTGGAGTGATTCTCCTTCTTGGTTCCAAACCCTGGAGGCCTGAGGTGTGACAGACAGCTCAGCATTATTTCAGAGTAGAGCTCAGCATATGTACTGCCCCTGCACCAGGATCCCTTACCCACACATTCCAGTTGGCTGATTTAGGTTCCCTTGCTACTCAATTAACACCCTGCACCTGCAGTGGCTTTATACTGGGACTGTGGCACTTTTATTTATCTGCCACATCCCACATGCTGTGAGCATGGATTCTATTAACTGCATGTTAAGATGTTCTCTGGAAGAACAATGCAAACCATAAATGAGTAATTAGTTTAAAGGCCTATTAAGCATCTTTATTTCCATTGGACATAATTACTAAATTGCAAATTGTTGGGGTTTTTTAATTTAACTTTTATTTTACAATGCACAGATTTGGAGGGAAGATCATTACACAAGAACATACATAATAATGGCCATACTGGATCACACCAATTGTCCATCTAGCCCAGTATCCCCTGTCTTCTGACAATGGGCAAGGAGAGGTGCTTCAGAGGGAATGAACAGAACAGGTAATCATCAAGTGATCCATCCCTTGTCATCCACTCCCACCCTCTGGCAAACAGAGGTTAGAGACACTCAGAGCATGGTCCTGTATCCATGCTCATCCTGACTAGTAGCCATTGATGGACCAATGCTCCAGGAACTTATCTAGCTCTTTTTTGAACCCTGTTATAGTTTTGACCATCATGACATCCCATGGTAAGGAATTCCACGGATTGAGTATGCGTTGTATGAATACTTCCTTTTGTTTGTTTCAAACCTGCTGCCTATTCATTTCATTGGGTGACCTCTAGTTCTTGTGCTATGTGGAGAAGTAAATAACACTTCCTTATTTACTTTCTCCACACCAGTCATGATTTTTAGTCATGAGTCATTATCCCCCCTTAGTCACCTCTTTTCCAAGCTGAAAAGTCCCAATCTTTTTAGTCTTTCCTCATATGCAAGCTGTTCCATACTCTTAATCATTTTTGTTGCCCTTCTCTGTAGTTTTTCAATTCCAATAAATTTTTTGTATTTTGAGATGGGGGACCAGATCTGCATGCAGTATTCAAGATGTGGGAGTACCATGGCTGTATACAGAGGCATTATGATTACAAAGCACAACACACAAGCTTTCTGTCTGTCTGAATATAAATGACACAAGATGCAGAAATAAGTTTTTACTTTTTTCAGTCAGATTCATTGATCTGATACTTTAGCTCTGCTTAATAGAACACAACACACTGAAGCAGGCAAGGAAGGAAATAGGAGAGAAAAGATGGAGCAAAAAGGAAATAAAAGAAATAGAAAGGAAGAGATAATCTGAGGAAGAGAGCACCTGAGAACATGGGGCTGGGGAGAGACAGTTTTCCCATCCCAAAGAAATTTTCAAGGAATCAGAAATTTTCCCATTTTGTAGTGGGATGAAATAAAGGCCTTTCAAGTTTTTTGCAAGAAGTGAGAGTGAAAGGGAGACCCCCGCCCCATAATACACCTTGGATGTTGGAGACCCTTGCTCAGGTACACCATCTGAATCATACAGAGCAGGGACTTGACAGGTGAGTGTCCTAACTACTGGCTTCTAGACTCTCGCTCTCTCTCTCTCCCCCTGACCAGAAAATCCATCCTGGAGATGAGAAACGTCTTCTGATGAAAGTTGCATTGCATCTGGTCTGTTCCCATGCAAAGCGTCAGTTTTGCTGATTGGTGTTTTCCCGACAAAAAATGATTCACTGAAAAATTCCCCACCAGCTGTACCTGAGACACTTTGTTACACATTTGTTGCTCACATCAGGTCCCTGATTAAGCATGGACATAAGTCCCCTTGACTTCTGTGAGAATACTCATCCCTAAAGATAAGCTGGTGGTGAAGGGCTTTGTTGGCTCAGGGCTCGAATCGCTGCTCTATACAAGTATCAGAGGGGTAGCCGTGTTAGTCTGGATCTGTAAAAGCAGCAAAGAATCCTGTGGCACCTTATAGACTAACAGACGTTTTGGAGCATGAGCTTTCGTGGGTGAATACCCACTTCGTCAGATGCATGCATATATTCACCCACGAAAGGTCATGCTCCAAAATGTCTGTTAGTCTATAAGGTGCCACAGGATTCTTTGCTGTTCCATACAACACGACTGAAAAAACCTATAGCATGTCACAGAACCGGGGCTGAAATAATATGGGATTGTGGTGCATTAGCAGGGTGGGAAAGCTTGAGGAGGCAGCGTTGCCTAGTGGATAATGCACTGGACTAGGACTTGGTTAACCCGGCTTCTAGTCCCAAGTCTGACACTAGCCTGCTGGGCGACCTTGGGTAAATCACTTAATCTCTCTGTTCGTCACTTTCCCTATCCGGAAGACAGGGCTAAAGGTGACCTCCTCTGTAAAGTGCTAGCAAATCTGCTGAAAAGCACTACATCAGCTAGATGTTCTTATTAATATCCATCGTGTCAATAGCCATTCACTTTCACGAGCACAAAACTTCCCCAGTATAAAGAAAAAGGAGTCTCCTTACATTCTATAGAAAAGGCACAGACGGGAGTTTCCTCTGGAAATCTGGGGGTGACTTGTCTAGCATCTTGACTTTGTTGTTTTGTCAGTGCCAGCAGAAACAAGACTCGTGTCAAATCTGTTCCACAAGGCTGTGAAACACAGAGACCCTTCCTCAAATTCAGCAAAAGTATCTTCAGAAACCTAACTGGATTTCCCGTTTCTCATCCTCATTGCAGGAAGGTGATTCAAGTGCAAAGTGATAGAGTGCAAATGTTCTTAGCATCACTCCCACTGGGCTATTTCACAGTGAACAAGTGAGTCTTCAGCTCTTAAACGATACACGTTTTATTGGCTCTAGTGCAAGTGTAATAGAATGATAGTGATTTCAGATGTATTTGTGATTATGAGGTTTTCATAGGTAGCTTGGAAAGAAAATATAGTTTTGACTGGTTGGCAAGTCAACTGACATATGCAAACTGCAGTCAAATAAGGCGTATCGTACCTTGTAAAGAGCAGACTGTGGAACTTTAAGGGAAAGGAAATCTACAGCTTCCATCCATTTTAAGACTTTATCAAGGCCAGGAAAAAAGGCCAGAGGTACATTAAAGAAAGACCCCATGAGATTGTGGTTGGACTGTAAGAGTGATCATAGCATAGGAAGAGAACATTAGCAATAGTGTTCCTTCATATATCATGCTGTAATTCCATCTAATGATACTGGTGCCTTCATCACATGTATTTCACCGCTACAAGTAGCCACAGAAAAGCAGACAGGCCAAGGACTGCAAAGCTCTAAGAGATGGAACAACAAGACAACAGATATAAGATGACATACATTAAGAATCTGTCAGCAAAAGGCCACAGATTAAGAATCTGTGAGCAAAATGCCAACCAGAACTGAGAAATTTGAAAACCCTGGATGGTCCACAAAGGCAGTTTGTCCTTCTAAAGCAAGCAGAAGTTTAATAGTATTAATTATTCCTAGCAAAGTTCTCTTAAACAAAGAGTGCCATTTAGCTGAAAGAGATTTACAGATGTTTCAGAGGGTTTTTATCTGTCTTGCAAAGAACAGATTTCTGCTAATTGATGAATCCTTGAATAGTATGAACAAGCTGATAGAAAATTACATTCATCATCGCTAGCAACTTGGCCAAAGCATTTAGCAATTTTTGTTACTCTGCACTGGAAAAATATCATTCATGCATATAAGTTCCCTATGTTTGAAGAGAATGAGCTAGAATTAATGCAATTAATTATCAAATGGAATGGATCAGAACAAGGAGGAATAAGTAAATGAATCCATATGAAAGGAAGAAAAAGACTAATTCTGAAGATTACTAGATTTACTGGTGTCAGGGCGAATGATCTCAAATCCATAATGATAAGGGATGCAAGAACGGAGGAAAATAGCAACATTTTCACTTAGCCTGGACAACTGATGGCCAGAAAATACAAGAAAGAAAAGCTCTTGAACTGGAAAGACAATTCATGCTGGTTCAATAGGAACAGCCCTTTTAAAAGAAACCATTTAACACCATCTTGTCAATATTTCAGGCTGAGCAGATACACATCAGTAAAAAGGATATTGAAGGCAGCCAAATGCTGCTGCCTTGAGCATGTTCTTTAGTTCCATAACAACAAAGATCACATTTTATATTAAGGGTACATATTTGTGATTAGGTGTTAAAAGCCTGTTACAGACATGAAGAATAAGTGTTATTGCTGGTAATAAAGTACATCAATAGAAGGTGATATAAATGGGAATAAGCAACTCATTGATCTACTGGACTCTATAACAACTGAGTAGCCATTTATTAAAATATCTATTAATTCTTTATACACTATTTGGAAAATAACCCTGAATATAACCTATGATAACAGTTATTTAATAAGGATGGTTAACAAACCAGCTGAAGCACCATCATGCAGAAAAAAATCATGAAAAACCTCACTGACCACGTATTCTTGTGGTCCCAAATAATTCCCATTTGCTCAACAGTCATGTGTTTTGTGACATCAGCTCCCCGTCACCTCTTCCTGGTATTGTCCTCTAGTTAGTGAGTGAAGACAGATTGCTGGCTAGCCACTTTCTCCTGGCACACTGGGGGACATTGGTCTTGGAGGAGCACTATGGAACTCGCACAATGCCACAGGGAGCGATGTATGCTGCGTTGTAACCAATTGTACTTTTTCTCCAGTGGTCTGGAAATGGCACACAAAATGCAGCTGTATTTTCAAAAGGCTTTTCCATTATTCCTGGTAAATATTAACATAAAGTCCAAACCTTTGGGGTTTATACCGCATCTCCCTCGCTGGTCAACTGGTTATTTATAACTGGTGCAGTCCCACTGAAATCACCAGCTGAGGATATGGAACAAATTATTTTTACAGCATTAAAACTAGAAAACAAAAAAAACAGGTCTTTAATAATGTTCAGATGCCTCTGAGATTTTGTTAACAAAGGTGCTATCACTGTCAACTTGTGGTATGTAAAATTAAACACATTTCTCACTCTGTTTTCAAACATAACACTGGGTTTTATCTGAAAATGCTGCCAGGGCCAGCAAAAATTTCTTAGAAGGTCTTTTATGGAATGGGCAACTCTGAGTGAGTCTAATTTTAATTTTCAGGTCTTTCCAAATATCGCCCTATTTTAATGTGCGTGTGTATTTTTTTTAATGTGGCAGAATGGCAGGCAAACATCTTTCTTAATGAGCAAACATTTATATAACTTTCTCAAATATAAAAATAGACTTGCTTTCCTCAGCTGCTGACCTGCTGGATTTCTTTGAGTCATGTGCTGTTCTGGCACAATAGTAAGTGTGAAAAGTCTGTTTCTAAAATTAGTGCTGCTGAAATTCACTCCTTTAATTCTTATGTACCCAAAGCAAGCTTAGAAACTAACAATGACCGTGTCTTTGTTAAGGTTAAGTTGTGTATATGCAAGAAACAGGAAAAGGAGTTTAGCCTTGTTTAGAAAGGATAGGTAAAGGATAGAAGGCTAATGTGAGTTTTTTCAACAAGGTCAGGATTTCACTCTATGTCTTTAAAAATAAGTGAGCCTCTGTACACCATGAGGAAGTCAATGGATGCTTTGCAACTGACTTCAACCTCCCTGGTTTTAGCTAAAGAGGAGCACTTGCAGCCCCTATTTATCTGGAGCTAGGAGTGCTCAGCACATCTGAAAAGAAAACTGTCAGTAACCATCTGGAGGGCCCAGTCCTGGAGTTCTTCCCTAGCCACAACTCCCATCAAAGGCACTGGGAGTTCTGGCTGAAAAAGACGCATGTGGTCAGGCCCCCAAAATGATGTCCTCAAATCTAAACTCTCAGGTTCACCCCCAGCCCCACAGACTGAAAAACTGTGATCCACATCCACTCAACTTAACTTTACAGTTTACCAGGAGCTAATTCAGAGTCCATTGAAATCAATAGTGACTTGGATCTGGCCCCATATAACTAGACCATGATTCATGTAAAACATTTCTTTGATTAATTCATTGCTCCGTAAAATACAAGATTGGTCCATTAACTTTAATAATCCAGTATAAGAAATCAAATGAAAGAAACTTAATATGAATGCGTTAATTTAATCTGGAACATACAAATATTCTACTACTCATCGTAATGCCAGGTGCATACTTATTTGAATGACAATGTGACTTTGCTGTTTCTAACAGCCACAGAGAAGGAAATGTTCTAAGCGAATGTATTTTCCACATCTAGATTAGAGAGATTATGTTTCTAATCTAACCTCTGTGGAGATTTGTCTTTCACAAATTTTAGATTAGAGCGGTGTGAAAATTTCACAAGAAAACACAAAACTTCACAGGAAAGTCATGATTCACCAAGAAACATGACTTTCCAAGGAGTCTAAGCAAGGGTGGGAATGAAGCTGGGTCAAGATGCAGAACTTGGTGGGTTTGCCTTATTTTAATCTTAAAAACAGACACAAATTGAACTTTCACTCTCAATTTTGAGCCCATGTCAGACGCCCCTGGTGTTCAAACACATGAATACTAAAATCAAGCTTCTTTTGACTTAAGGTGATGGTTATGTGGATATCATGATGATTCATGCTATGTGCAATGAGAAAATAAACCATCTGAATCATACACCTTCTACTTTCTCATATAATATATTTATCACCCTAATGAAATAGCCAACGAACAATGTAAACCTGAAGCAGAACATCCTCTGGCCATGTATCTTCTCATCTGAAAACTAGGGGAGGGGTAGGAAGAGCCAGGAAAAAAACCCAGAAATTCTAGAGCTAAACTCTGTTCTTTCTCTTCATAAGGAAATTAAATTTGCTGTTCAAATACATTTGCTTGACTTAGCTTTCAAGGTGTTTGAGTAGCACTGTCATGCTCATTTATAATAGAGAACAAGAGATAATCATTACAGTGTATTGTTGTCAAATATACTCTTGCTTATTCAAAATTAGGGGCTGTTTTCCCCTTTACCTATACACAGAACTTCATTTGGTGTCAATAGGTATAACAGGCATGGGACAAGGGTCCGATATGTGCCTTCCAGTCTTTATGATCAATAAGTCTGAGTTGTATATTGCTCTGTGTCCTTTAATTTAAAACCATATACTTGAACAAAGGATCTTTTAGGGCCAGAAAGCTTGTGTACTGTAATTTATCATAAAGGCTCTCTTGTCAGCTTTTCCTCTAGGACAATTATGGCTACAAATATTTATGTCTTTAAAAAACATCATACGAAATACTGAGATCGCAATTTTAGGACAATAATGTGAAAATAGTGTAGGGTATGTTGAAAAACCACAGACATCCATAGTTATTCTGCACTAGTTGATTCTTTAACCATCAACAGTCTGTGGTGGATTTATTAACTTCCCAACAAATTGACTTCATGTCTCTCATCTTGGTGGTTTCCATCTTTTTTGTTGTTATTGCATAAAACCAGAGCTACACTGTCATTCCATAAAGGTACGGTAAGATAAGTCTCAGTTAATAAAAATAATCACATGGATGGATTCTTAGTTTCATTCCTGGAATTAGCTTTCACCAATGTACACAGCAATTAGCTCACAACTATAAAAAATTAGGGATACATTTTGCCTGGATTCCAACCCTAGAAAGGAAAAATACTCAAAAGAATTTCACTTTGACTTTCCTTTTCATGGGTAAAAAATGAAGCCCTTCAGTAAAAGGTCAGGTAAGAGTTTCAGCATCAGAAACGAACTGTGTGAGTGCAGATAACTTTCAACACCGAAATGTCCACAAATAAGGTAGGAAGTTTATAACAGACAACCTGGATGGACCACATCAGGATTTTCAACTGTTTTTCGAAACCTAATCTGCACAAAACTTTCATCCAAATGAAAGTGCCCATGTGTATATTATGGGCCCAAGACATGTCTTAGTGGCTACAGGTTTTTAAGGTCAGGCTTGACAAAGCCCTGGCTGGGATGATTTAGTTGCGGTTGGTCCTGCTTTGAGCAGGGGGTTGGACTAGATGACCTCCTGAGGTCCCTTCCATCCCTGAGATTCTATGATTCTATGATACAGCAGTGCAAGGTGTTCACTAGCTGGGCCGGTATCTTGACAAAGTGTCCCAGGAAGGCTAGGCCTAGATACTCATGGAATTTGCTAATTTGGTGGCTCTCCTGGGGAGCTGCTGCTCCCCGTTGCATTTCGATGGCACCCTGGCCTGATTTTAAAGCTTCTGTCTTTCCGTGAAGGGGAGCAGTGATACCACCTGACGTCTTTCACCTGCAAATGAATCACATGTTAGGCTCAGCTGTCCCAGGACAAAGTATACCTAGACCAACCCTGACAGGGGTTTGTCTAATCTGTTTTTAAAAATCTCCAATGGCAGGGACTGCACAGTCTCCCTTGATAACCTATCCTGGCCTGTATCGGAGAGAGGCTGAGATGAAAAGCCACGTCCTTGAACAAACTCTCTGCCTTACATTTCTCACCACCTTCGTGTTACTGCAAGAGCCTTCATTACCATTTCTCCGTTACTTTTCCAGCTGATCAGTGTTTCACTGATAAAATATCATTCATGGTGTTGGCTTTGAAAAGACCTATGGAGGCAACCCAAGACCAATGCGGGGCTATTTGGAGCTTAATGCAGGCAAGGTAACATATGTCAGCCATCACTTTTTGCAACGGTGTTGACGAAAGGTTCCATAAAATAACAGGGAACTGTGGCAACAGCTTGTCACCACTTTAAATATGACAGATGCCCATTGATTTATACACGTCGAGCCGTCTTTGTGCCTTTAGTAATTACATGTGCACTTCTGCATTGGCAGAATCCTGAGTGGTGTCCTGCCTATGCTGTAGGTTTGTGGAGTGGAGGACTCCCTGGGGCCAAGTTAACCTGATTGCAGAGTGAGCCCCTCTTGAGGGGAATCCGGCAATTTCCTATAAAGAGCAGAAACTGGCTGCAGTTGGGGGGAGGCCAGGAGGCTGCAGAGTGTGAGAGAGGCTCCTGCAGGGAAGACCCTGAGATGGGGAATTGCTCCAGCTATGAGTGGCCTGTTTCGGCAGGAAGGTCTCTGACCAGAGCAGGGAGGACAGAAGACGTTCATGTTTAGATCTGAACTTTAAGTTAATATAGCAGACCCTAAGGATGGCTGTTGTGACGGGACTGGAAACATCCTTGTGTCGAGTTTATTCAGGGATCCAAGAAGGGAAACTGAGGTAAGGGGACATGTGCAGGCCTGTCATGAGGCGACCAGGGAGTGCCATGAAGTGACCACTTGTCTACAGTCTCTGCATATCTTGGCATGACTTCTGTGCACAATTGTGCTGGTTCCTCAGTAGAGGCTTTAAAAAATCTATTTTCCTCTTGTAAAAAAGGGACAAAATCTAAGTATAGAAACACAGATCTCAACAGACAAGTGAATTACTACACGGACTTCTTACAGACCATACGCCCAGGGACCTTTAATTCAACAGCATCCCCACAACAGATTAGTTCACAGACAAATAGCTGCAGCCACTAGACAATCCCAGCTCAGCTACGACTAGAGCTAGGGGGAAGCCTGTCGTACACGGAATTTGTACAATAAATTACCAGTGAGTAGAGTTCTTGCCCTACTGTTAAAACCCATCCCTCGTTCCTGGGGTGTGCTGAAAATCTCACCTGTCTACCCCACTGCCTGTTCCCAACCTAACTCACAGAAAACCCTATGGATAGTCCGTCTGGGCAGTGGGCCATGGGGAGATAATGCTGAGAGTGGCCACCCTTGGGTGCAGAATACTCAGGGCAGAAAGAGAATCTGGTGAGTTTGCCTGGCCAGGGGGAGGCAGGAAGGACATGGCAGAGAGCAGAGAGCACTTTGGGGGAGAAGGAAACCATCAGCAAACAGAGCAATGGCAGGGATGAGAAATGGAGCTGAAAGGGGGTTGAAGCTCTTGTGGAGATTGGAGCGAGGGATCTGCAGCTGGGGCAGACTCAGAGAGACAGAGATCCTTAGGGAAGGCTGATAGTGAGTAGAGAAGCTTTATACGCTTTCCAAGCACCCGTGCCTCAGTGTCCTAAGAGTTAACAGCCATGGTAGCAACATCCAAAATATCCATTAAGCTCAGCCACTCAGTCAATAAGTTTGATTCAACTGACAATAAATGGAAGGCCCAAGAATCAATTATGCAAAGCTAACTGATTAGCAATCGGAAGCAATGCATTAGAGCTCAGCTTTCCACGGCACCCGTAACTCTAGCTGCTCTGAGCAGTAAAAGCCAGAAGTGTGAATAAGGCAGCAGCTCAGTGGCTGTATTTTAACTATGTTGTATAAATGTCAATGAACTGCTGTGCATTGTGTGTGTGTGTGTGTTTAGGGGCCCTTTCCCTGATATAACTTCCCACAGAAAATAAAAAGTGTATGAAACTCTCCTTTAGCTGATTTTAAATCACAAGAGTCTGAGTGATCTTTAGCGTACAGTGCTTTGAATCATTGCTGATGGCCTCAGGTTGATAGCTGAATGCAGTGTGAGTTGCATGAAGTGGTGGAATTTAATCTAATCCTGTCGAGGCAAACTTTGCAAAGGCAGTGCAAGGAGCTGGCCAGATTGTTACTCTGAGCCCCACATATGGAGGGCTAAAACCTTCTCCCAAATGCCCTGATTGTGAAAAGGTGAAGTTCTTCAGAATCTCCTTCTGATTTGCCTCCCACCCTCCAGACTCTCAGGTCTGTCACCCCCTCCAAAGGCCCTAACGGTCTCTCCTGAGGGTCCCGCTCGCAGTGGGAGGGGTTCCCATTCCTATCGGCTCCATCCCCTCTCACTCAGAGCAGAATGAGCTCATCCAAAATTCTTTATTAGCTGTGTGCATTTCTCAGTGCTCCTAGGGGAGTGGGACAAATCAATCCAACATGACTCTAAATCCCTCTTGTAGAAGGGCGGGACCGGGGCTCAACCCTCCCTGCGGGCGTAGGGGAGCCACACCGGCTCGCCACACTTTGTCGGCCCGGGGTCCGCCCCTGGCTTCAGGGCTGTGGGGCATCACACAGCCACTTGGGGCTCAGACGCTCTCCACCGCAGGCCTCAGCAAACAAACACAGTTAAGAGGTGGCTCAGGCCCTCTGCTGCAGGGCTGAGCAAACAAGCAAACAGTCTAGAAGCCCAGGCTCGGGGGGGGGGGGGGGGCAATAAGCAGCCCAGGTGCATAAAGCCCAGGCCCTGGCTCAGGGCAGGGCAGCAAGTGCCACAGGGCTCAGGCCCTTTGCGGGGGGCTGAGCAAACACCAGGAATGGCCTCCTCAGGCCAAAGGGGGAGGGGGAGTCCGCCCCCATTGAAGGGGTGGCAAGGGGAACGCAGACCCTCCCACTCCACTGTGTTCCAGCCGGGGCCCTAGTAGCGGTTAACACCACTGACAGTCACTGGGGGATCCCGACCGAAACCCACTGAGTCTGCAGCCTGACTGGAGTCAGCTGCCCCCGGGCCACTTCCAATCTCCCCCTCACTGGGTACCTGCCATCCGCCGGTGTCATCCGGTGGGTCCCAGACCATGGGTTCCTCAGGATACCGGGCGTCGGGGGCTCCAGTCCACTCCTCTGGGTACTGGGCATCGGGAGGTCCCGGCCCCTCCTCGGGGTACTGGACGTGGGGAAGCTCTGACAGCTCCTCTAAAGGCCGGGTGTTGGGAAGCTCAGGCAGCTCCTCTGGGTGCCAGGCACGGGGTAGGTCAGGCCAGCCCTCCCCTGGGTACCGAGCACGGGGTAGGTCAGGCCAGCCCTCCCCTGGGTACCGAGCATGGGGTAGGTCAGGCCAGCCCTCCTCTGGGTACCGAGCATGGGGTAGGTCAGGCCAGCCCTCCTCTGGGTACTGAGCATGGGGTAGGTCAGGCCAGCACTCCTCAGGGTACTGAGCACGGGGTAGGTCAGGCCAGCCCTCCCCTGGGTACCGAGCATGGGGTGGGTCAGGCCAGCACTCCTCAGGGTACTGAGCACGGGGTAGGCTGGGCCCGGCAGGAGCTCAGGCACCAGGTCTGTCTTCTCCGGCAGCCTCCTCCCAACTGAGCGCTGGGGCCGGGCTTTTATACTTCCGGTCCCGCCCCTTGACTTCTGGGGGGCAGGGACAGGCAGCAGTGGCCCTGGACTTCCTGTCCCGCGTCTTGACTTCCGGGGGGCGGGAACAGGTGGTGGTGGCTCCGCCCGTTGCCATGCCTTTTCTGGCCTGTTCCTCTCAGGCGCGGTGGGGAGTGAGGCCTCCTCGCTACACTCTTAAAACAATCTGCCATCAGACACCCACTCCCTGAGGAAGCCCTACGTATACGCAGCCTGTGGATTGGTACACAGGTAGAGTAGGCTGGGAGTAGCAACCCTTGGTTGTAGAATACTCTAGTGAGTGTCTAGGGAGGGACCTTGCAGTCTATAGCTTGCAGAGAGGCTAGCATGTGGCTTGATAAGACAATAGCCAGGCAGAGGGATCTCCAGACAGGCTACTGGACAGTGCCTAAGACACTGGGGACAGTTTAACCCTAGCCCTGCAGAATTGTACCTTCTGTGCTCTTCCAAGTGAGAGACAGATGCCGTAAGCAACTGAGCTACTGGGATCATCTTTTGGTTCTGCGTGTGTGCAGCACAATGGGGGTCCTGGTCCCTGACGGGGGCTCCAATGTGCTACTACAATACACAGAACAAATAAATAATAATAAAAGGAGCCCAGACTGGCTCTTTGCAGCCATCTCATTAGGAACCCACTAAGTGCTAGAGCATTAGAGGGTTTAGCATTTGAAACATGCCCAGCACTGACTTCTGAGCTCATGGAACATGTGCTAGACTTGGCCTCAACTATGCTTTCCACATATGCTATTATATTGAAGTTCTTAGTATATAAAACAAATAGAACAATATAAATAACCATTAGAAAAGTAATACAGCAATAACAATAAATAGCAATACCAGAGACGTGCCTAATAAATTACAGCGTCGCAGAGCATAATGTACAACTAATGGCATCTTGCCATTAAGGAAATTACAAATAAATTATAAGCTGTTAGAGCACAAAGTCTTTATTGTTTTTAAAGCTGGAAATATTAAAAGGCCAGATCGTCTGCTAGTTTATGGCAGTGTAGCTCCATTGAAGTCACTGGGTGGTTGACCCTAGCTTAGGTTCTGGCCTGAATATTGTAAATGTTGCGCTGAACATAGTTTAAAGTGAGGCAAAACGCTCAGGAACACCAAGCACAAGTTTCTGTTATTGTCATTCTTATCAGAAGCTGGGGCTTTTCTTTCCCCTTTCAAATTTAATGGATGAGCAAATCTAGTTCAACCAGATATTGAACTCTAATTGTCTGAGGTCTTGGACCCTTGTCTCCTAACCCATTAAGGCCCACTTTCCCTGCTGCTACCGTTTCATACGGGCCTATACCATATCCAGCACAATGGGGTTACAGTCCTGATGGAGGCTTCTGGGCATGACGGCAACAACAACGTACAGAGTCCTCTGGCTTGCTGTATAGCAAGTGGATGTTGATGCAAAGAAGTAGGTTCATGCTTATACCACAATGGGCATGGCAGATACTGTGTACAGCTGTCAGGGAGACACTGCTCGATCCTAAGTATTGGTTTTCCTTCAAAGATTCTTTCACAATATCATTATTTGGTGCTGTGGGAATGATTGAAATGCACGTGAACAAGAGAACAAAGGGCAGAAGTGATACATTGGTTGTGATTCCATCATTACACTGCAAATAGAACAAGCTTAAGAAGCTTGGTTATCCATAGTCCATTAAACAGAGGCTTCAAATTGTGGTCCATGATTCTGGCTCTTTTTGTTTCCAACTGAGATGGGTGGAGCAGATGAACTGAGGAGAGAAAGTAGAACATTCCAGGATAAAACACTTCTTTCCCCGAACAAGCTAAAAATCCATTGATAGGTCCTGATTTTTCAGAAGTACTGAGGACTCAAACGCCAGTTGAACTCAGTGAGAGCTGGGGGTGCTCAGGGCTTATGAAAATGAGATGCTACACCAGGGGTCGGCAACCTTTCAGAAGTGCTGTGCCAAGTCTTCATTTAGTCACTCTAATTTAAGGTTTTGCGTGCCAGTAATACATTTTAACATTTTTAGAAGGTCTCTTTCTATAAGTCTATAATATATAACTAAACTATTGTTGTATGTAAAGTAAATAAGCTTTTTAAAATGTTTAAGAAGCTTCATTTAAAATTAAATTAAAATGCAGAGCCCCCTGGACCACTGGCCAGGACCTGGGCAGTGTGAGTGCCACTGAAAATCAGGTCGCGTGCCACCTTTGGCATGCGTACCATTGGTTGCCTACCCCTACACTAGATGCTTTCCTAATGTTGCTTATCAATGTACATGGTTGCTGTACTTGGCATAGAGATGTTGTGCGATTATGAATGGGAGGGGACTTGGTCTGTGAATCTGTGAATGGAAATGGAAGAGTCCATGAGACAATCTGTACGTAAAGATGCGTTCTGTGCTATGGCAAAGCTTGAGGACTTCTGCCCCAGAAGATTCACTGCCATAAATCCTTGCTGAGCTGTTTTTCATATTTTTATCTGAGAAACACAATTTAAAAATAATTTACTGGACAGTCGGAATTACCAAGTAAGAGAGTATTACCCATATTCTGAAGACAGTGCTGGACAGGCTGCATTGTGGGATCATGACACATGCCTGTTCATACATACATTTGCAGCTTTATTACCGAGTCTGCTCCATCATCTCCATACCTTTCCATTTCTAGATATAATGGGACCAGTCACCTCACTCTGTGTAAGGAAAGACTTCTAACACCCATGGTTCTGAGAGCTTAGTCACAGCCAGAGTGGATGATGCCTGTAAGATGGTTTGCAAAAATGTGACTTCTGCCCTTTTATTATGTATACATATCAAATTATATCCAGAATGATAAACGGACGTCAGTAACATGATATTAAGCAATACGTGTGCTCTGTAAAAATGATAACATAGGAGGAAACATGTTTCTTTTTCCAAATTAGAGAGAGAGCTCTGTGTTTATATACTGCTCTTATTTCCTACGGAACTAAACTCATCATTTAGGGTTGATTCACGGCCCTTTGAAATCAATGAAAAGATCCACTAACAACTTTGGATTGGGCCCTCAGATACTATAGTGACAGGTGCCACAGAGAAGCCTAAGACAGATGGATTTCATTACTAGCTCAAATCACCGGTTGATCCAAGTAGATATTATGTATTTTGCTATAAAAGGGGAGCTATCTCATGAGCCTTTCAAGCTGTGAAAAGAATACACAATAATTAATTTGCTAAAATGTACTGATCACCTCACCCGTCAGCAATGCCTAAAAAGTAGGCAAAAACAGATAGCAGGGAAAGTATATTCCAAAAAATTTTGATATTTCCCATTTTCTCCATTTTTTTAACTAACCTGAATACACAAAGTGCATTTAGTAGTCTGGAGATTCTCCTGCTGCAAAAATGCATGTTACTAGAGAGATCCTTCTCCTTGAGAAGAACATCAGGAAAGTGTCAAGGGTTCTAAGACATTACATACACATAATGGATTAATCTCAACAGTTTGAAAAACATGGAAGTTTGTCCACAGCACATCTGAACACTTATAACCTCTCCATGACCTATGATCTCCCCCAGTTGCATTGTAACACCCATCTAGGTCCTAGCAACCCGTAATCTCCTTAACAAGCTCATTTTAAAAACTGCCCATTCACCAGCCTAATAAACACATGCTGCAAGCAAGAATGTACATGGCTATAGGTGGACGGATATTTTTTTTAAAGCCTGGTCAACAAATAAATGAACAGTCTCAATAAAGGTACATAATACACCTCTTTGTTCTATGAGATCTTTGCATTCCAGTTGTCATCTAGCATAAATTT
Organism: Chelonoidis abingdonii; assembly: GCF_003597395.2. Taxonomy (NCBI): domain Eukaryota; kingdom Metazoa; phylum Chordata; order Testudines; family Testudinidae; genus Chelonoidis; species Chelonoidis abingdonii. The sequence continues at coordinate 36,657,102 of NC_133785.1, read as the reverse complement.
GTAAGTTCTTCTGAAAGTTCTAGCTTTCGGGCGCAATGGCATCATAAGATGGAATGAAAATGTTAACATGCAAAATGTTAACCTATTAGGTAGCAGAAAATTGCAGGGAATGGAGGTGCCCGACCTAACCTAGTTTCATCTGGAACTATCAATCAATCTGACTTTCCTATAAAAGTAATTTACAGTATGTTGAGGTAGTGTCAAGACAATGCATTAGCGAGGCAGTGTGGATAAAGTGGTTACTGAATACTGCACATTGCCGGAGATCTCTCCTGGAACTGGCTTACAGCAAAGCTGGCTTGTATCAAGCAGCGCCAGTACCTCTTTCATACAGCAGGAAGAGGAATAAAACTTCACTATCGTCAGTAACTATTCATAAAATTTTTCAGCACTGACAATGGACAAGGCTGAATCATGGAAGAATGAATGCAAAATTCTGAAGAGAAAACTAGAAAGAGAAATATAAATAAGGCCCTGATCCTCCAAGGAGAACTGCATGGGTACTTAGGGCTTTATTGGCAGGATTAGGACCTAAAACTTGTTTGGATTTCAAGAAAGGGGGCGGGGAGATTAAGATATGGGTTTGGCTTTGATTCTAATATGGAGCCAAAATTCCAGGTGATTCCAATTTTGGTCTGGTGTGAACTAGTTCACCCATTTCCGGGGTGTGCAGTGAAGCCTCATCTCCTCCCTTCCCTTTCACAAAATAATTATCCCAGACTTCCGAGTCCCCTTTCTCTCAAACCAACTTCCTGACTGTTTCAAAACGTCTAACGCTCCCCACTAAGGAACAAGCAGAGATTTTGCCAGAAAGAAATGTCACTCTTTTGGTGGAACTCAATCTATTCCTCTTCCTGAGGGGCCTGATCCAAAGCCCAGGCAAGCTGATGGAAGGACCTCCATGGACTTCAACGGGCACTGGATTGGGCAGTATGTGCAGGGCCTTATATCAGCAACATAGATGCCCTTTTTGATGCCAGTTTCTGTTCCTGCTCATTTTGGCAATCTAACAAAACTATGTACCTACCTGGCCATTCCTTAACCTTTCCAAAATTAAAAGGCACTTACATTCTTGTGCAGATGGCCAGAATAGTACTCTACGTTTTTATTGTTAACATGTCTTCCCTCTTCCTCCTACAATAAGTTCAGATCTCAAGGATTTTTATTTTTCCTTACCATGCAATCATCTTCATCTAGGGTGTTACCTCATCTGTCTGTTAGCCTGAGGGTTACATTTAAATATGCATTGATTAAGTCTAAAGCACCCCATTCTCTGGTTCCTCCTGATCTAAGCAATGCAATTGGGTTTATGTACCAGCTGATCCCTTATGATGTCCATTGGATTATTTACTTGTTACATCATCTGTCCCCAGGTGGTGGAATATGCTCCCCCTTAATCTTTGCGTCTATGGTTTGGTTTTAAGATCAGAATTAAAGCATTTATTTATCCCAGTCAGTTTTTGGATGGCAGAAAACCCTGCCTTGGTTTGTTGCTGAGATTGTGCAGTCACTTGCAAGGTGCATTGTAAAGCAATAAATAATAGTAATGACATTGGTAACCACATCCAAGATTCCTTGCCTGCTAATAGGAGACATTCATATGGTTCTCTTTTGGTTGCAAACCATATTAGATTAATTGCTACATTTCCAGCCAAGGCCTTGAGAATTGATTGATTCAATTGCAAGAAAGTCTAATTTATACACCAGGTTTTCTTGAACTCCCCAGTGACATGATGAAACAGTTTTCTAGTTTTTTTAAGAAGGGCTTCACATTTGATGACTCAGGGTAAAAAGGATACAACTGAAGTGTTGCCAGTTAATGTTTCACAAACGTATCTGGGTGATTTTCTGATTCTTGGAGTTTCTAGACTGAGTCCTAGCTTTGGCGAAGAGGCTCTGCAGACCCTTACAGTGCCCGTGCTGACAGATTCCCTGACACCTTGATAAATTATCTTTCCGGTGCCCAAGGGCTAGCTCTCACCTACAGTACTGGCATGCCTCTGCACAGCCACTTGACTTGCTGCTTTGCAGCGCTCATCTCACCCGTCTCTAGAATGTGTGCACTTCACAATGATGTCAATGTTTTTTAATGATTGTCAGGTTGCGGTTCTATACATTCTTTATCTAGCATGCGTGTGGGTAGCTAACAAAGGGAGAAGTTCTGCGTTTGGACTGCCCACATGTCTCCATGTGGGATTCAAAATATTAGGTAAGAGATGCCTTTTGTCCAAGGATTTAAATTTCTTATTCCAAAATTATTCTTTCACTCTAATTATGCCCATATTCTCAGTCAGCTGAAATTTCCCACCACAGGATCCTAATTAATGAAGATCACATGCTTCACTTGCTTCTAGCAAAATAAATTACTAATTTTCTTTTAAAAGAGTCAGGGCCCCTGCTATTATATCTATTAGGGTAGCACTTAGAGGTCCTAACAAGATCAGAGCCCTGCTGTGCAAGGAGCTGTATACCCGCATAGTAAGAAGCAGCATCTGCCCTAAGGAGCTTCCACACTAAATAGACTAGCTGGAGAAAGAAGGAGAAGGGAAGTGACTTGTCCAAGGTCACTCAGAAGATTGGTGGCAGAGCCAAGAAGAGACCAGATGGCTCCTGAGTCTCCATCCAGTGCCCTATGCACTGGGGACATTACCTCTCCTTGCTGTCATGGAAGACAATGGCAATGCCAATGCTGACTTCAGTGGGAAAAGGCTCAAAGCCCAAAGTCTGAGCATTGAACCTTGCAGTTAACAGGAAAGATTTCATTAGTATGGTCTGGATTTGGAAATGGTTGAATGCACAACAGCAAATTTGAGGCAGATTTGGGGTATTTTGCTTCAAATCCTTCTTAAAATCCTCCTCTAGGAATGTGACAGAGTCCTGTGGCACCTTATAGACTAACAGAAGTATTGGAGCATGAGCTTTCGTGGGTGAATACCCACTTTGTCAGATACATGTCTATAAGGTGCCATAGGACTCTGTCGCTTTTTATAGATCCAACCCCTCTGATACTCTTCTAGGAAAATAAATGTTAGCGAGAGATGTGTTTCAGGCCAGTTATTTTTAACTTCCAATGATGGAGTAGCCGGTCAACAAGCCAAAGACTTGAAGGAAGAGGCTTTTCTCAAACTGCTTTTAAAACCACTGGCCTGCAGGAATGCCACTGGAATTCCATCTGATAGAAATCAAGCTTCTCATTTATTTTTGCAATGCTCTCCATGTCCACTGAGAGAAAACAGAAGACAGACAATTTCAAAATGGACAGAAAGATGGACGCTTGCAAAATGTTAGGACGGGGGCATAAACCATGCTCTTCCTTCGCCCTTTGTGATTTCATCTCTTTCCTTCCTTGATAATCATTCAGGACATCCCTGCAGCCATGCTACTTTAGCAGTGGTGTTTTTTAACCATACAGTCAATTTGATTGCTGTGTCTCCAGGCTAGTAAAGCAAACAGCACTGTAGTGTTCCCAGTGCACTAGGAGTGCATCAGATAAAGCACTGCAATTCCAGAGTAAGACAAGTTGTACTGGGATGCTGTGAAGGCCAAAAGTATAATAGGGTTCAACAAAGAATTAGATACATTCATGGACGATAGATCCATCAATGGCCATTAGCCAAAGTGGTCAAGGATGCAAACTCATGTTCTGGATCTCCGTAAACCTCTGATTACCAGAAGCTGGGACTGGATGATGAGATGGATCACTTGATGATTACCTGTTCTGTTCATTCCCTCTGGGGCACCTGGCACTGGCCACTGTCAGAAGACAGGATGCTGGGCTGGATGGACCTTTGGGCTGACCCAATATGGCCATTCTTATGACCCTTTCTGCAAGGAATGAGTTTTCACACAATACTAAGCAAACTCCCCAAGTATACAGTGAGCCCATGGCATAACTGAAGGGTTCTCTGCTGTCCCATCTGTTTGTTCTGAAATCCAGGTCAGAAATCTGGAGGGAATGTTACAGGACATGAAACGTGGATGAAACTAAAGCCATCATTGTAGCATTAACTAAAGCTTTTCAGTTTGCTGGCAATTCTGAAAAAATGGGGAAAAATCATGTAGGTTAACAAGATGTGTTTGAATTTTTGACTGCTTCCAAAGTTGAAAAAAAATGCGTTTCAAGTTGAATTAAATGTTTCATTGCAATTTTGAGAATTTTTTTCTTTTTAATTTTAAAAACATAAAATTAAAGGTAATTTCTAAATGAACATTTGTTTTGAATTAAAAAGTTGAAAAAGTTAATTTCTAAATGTCAGCATGAAACAAGTTTTGTTGTCATACTTGCTGTGAAAATTGTTTCATTCAAAAGTTGATTCATTTTGACATTTTTGAAATGAAACTATTTTTACAGGAAGTATAACAACTCTCCGCCACTGGTCACCAGCAGGATTTAAATTCCAGATTTTCAACACTAAAAGCCTGAGCTACAAGAGTAACTCCATTAGCTGGTAGCAGTAGCAGGCTTTTCTTCTTCATGCAGCACACTAGAGATGGATTCAGCATGCTTAAGTGTGTTACACAAGCATCAAAGCAGAGAGGTAAAGGTGTATGAGTTCCCCCTGCCATTTAATGGGAAAGAAGTTGAGGGAAGATAAGGAACTTTTGAGCCTTCCAAAAAAATGTTTATCTCTGTGAGTTTCCCACCAATTTTTCACAGTTAACTATGCCCACAGGACATCATAGAGAAATTTTGGGGACTCTCAGTAGAAGTGCAGAAGGCATTATATAAGGATTTCGTAGTCTACTCTCATACCCCAAAAGCAAAGCATTCTCCTCTTTCTTACAACTTCACCCTTTGATCTTGGCAGCTTTTGATCTTTGTGCTAGTAAACCAAAAGCTGAGCTCCAGAACACACCGAGTCAGACCTCAGTCAAAGAGTATATAAATATTTTGACGGGATAAGTGATGTCATGAATGCCAGAGAACTTGCAGTCCAAAGTGCATACGGATGGACCATTCTTTTCCATGAACGCAACTAAACCTTTACCCTGCAGCCTCACAAATCAGTTTTGGTAGGTGACTTCTTTCTTTTTCCGAGAGGCAGGAGGTGAACCAAGGTCTGAAGCCCTTGTATTTACTGACCTGCTTGAGGAGCTCAGAATTGTGTGTCCTTCAAGAAACTGAGCAGAGGTGAAAGTGAGCTGTCTCTTCATGCAAATTCACAATGCAATGATTTATTGTGATATCAGAGACTGCCTAAAGGATATATTTACTGTAACCCAGCCATCCAATATGAATAATTGCTAGTCATCCTTATCTGCACTTAGAACAGAATAAACTATTAGACGGACCTGAATAAAATCCCAATTGTGATTTAAATAATATTTATTCCCTTAAACAAGAATTGTTTGTTGCAGATTTAGGGATTTACCTTTAATATAATACAGGTTTTCTGGGGGGATAAGGGGGCTCTTGACTAGTCTGTTGAAAAGCCAATTTTTTTTTAAGTGAGCTATCTCCTAAGGGTTAGAGCTGTCAGTAAGACTCTTTGGCAAACAGGATCATTATTTATGATAATACACAACTCACAATGGGAACTAGAAACTGTAGCGGATGATAACGTGGTTCTTAAAAAATCTCGTAGCTTTACTTCTGCAAACTACTTAGCAAATAACAAAAGAATATATGTTTATATTGGAGGAAATTAAGTTTGGAAAGCTAGTTTCAAGCCTTCATATTTTCTTCTACTATTCTAATTAGCTAATTTATTTATGATGTCCATCAGAATAGATATGGAAATTCATTTAGAGGCTAATCTGAAGCCCATTCATTGAAAAGACCCCATTGATTTCAACAAGCTTTGGATCAAAGTCTTAATTTTGTTGTTTCACTTGGCTGTTTGCTACGATATTTCTTCTATCTATGGATACTACTTTAAGTACATTTTTTCTCTATCTCGCTGGATTGTTCATTATGCTGTTTACCTCATTTATCTGTGCTGTGTAAAGGCATAAGTGTGAGATCTGTGTTATATTTACTTGGTATTTTCTTAGTAGTATTTCTAGTTATTTTACTTCTTATATAGGAATTATATACCATGCTCAGTGGTACTGCACCATCCTCCTTTGTATGGGAAAGGATAGAATCTGTAACAACAGCTGACAATATCTTTGCATGTGCTGATATATCCACCACCTTTTTTTGGAGATGAGTTTCAAAAGAATCTAATGGATTTAGGAGCTGAAATCCCATGATCTTCAGTGGGTTTTGTTGTCCTAAATCCTTTAGGTGTTTTTTTTCAATCTCCCTCTTAATTATTACAATATTTTTTAAATGGCAACCATCTTTGAATATGAAATCAGTGAAAGTTTTCCCTTATGCCACATGCTGAAAGTGCTTATTTCTGGGCTTATCCTAGTATGAAGATGAATCAGTGTGTTTTTTTCTCTTAAGCATGAGGCAGAAACATTTATAGCTGTCGTAGGCAAAACTTTTCTTTTCATGTGACACATCTGGGTTACAATGAGCCTTTCAAAGAAAGATAGCTGGAGGTTGTTGTATAACGATACATTTTAGGAGCACCGTGCAAGGCCCAGAGGAGAAAGAGAATGAGAATATTCAAATAATTTAACAATTAAACACCAATGGGAAGCAGAAGGTCTGAACGAGTTAGTGATCTGTACTGCAGTGTATCTCTTTGCGAGAGGAAGTGTTGCTTATTGCTGCTCTGCTGAGTCTAACCTATATTTTTTTTTAAATGGCCAAGCAGAGCATTGTAAACCCTGCTGGGCTGAGCTCATGGTGGGATTTAGCATCAGAACGCTGCAGTTCCTGTCACGGAAGCAGGGGTTTTGCTAGAGAGCCATCCATTTAAGGTGTGCTTAGAACAGTGGCATCCACCCTGCAGCCCTCTTGTGGCACTCAAGGGTGACTGTGTTAAGGAGAAAATGCCTATTTGATGATGAATCAGAAATACACTCCCTGTAGTTTTTAAGTGATGTGCTGGAATCGGCTCCATTGCTACCTCTCCATGTAGCCTCAGGAACACTACTACCACGATGTAAGGCAGGGGCACTGGGAGAAGCTGCTGTCCCTTCCCAGCAGTAGCTGCTCAGTAGCACATCTACTGGCCACCTGTTACATCACAGAGAATGGAGATAATCCCCAGCAGAGACTTCTGGGTAGTTTCTGGTGTAATTAGGACATTCCAGGGCTCTGGTGATCCCTGGCTGCTCTGTAACAGGGCTATCAATCCCCCATTGCCTGATTTATGTCAGGGGAGCAACCTATGGCCCAGACAGCTCAGGATCGAGGGAACGCAAAGGTGGTTCAAAAGTGCACCACACATTCCTCAGCCAGAGCCAAAGATTCTTCTATAGCAGGTCGGCTTGGAAAAGACCATTTTCAGTGTCTATCCCCATCACCATAGTCTGCAGCCTATTCTAACAGACAGACTTTGATTTGTATCCATCCTGGATGTTTCTGTGAACGAATGTCATGACAGTTTGTGAACTGTTTACTTTCACTATTCATAGGTCACTTAAATCACATGGAATGGTTTCTGCCTCTTGATTGGATGGCTGAAATTTAAAGCAGAAAAATAATAAATGACAAAAAGCCAATAATGAATCCCCTTGTTTGAATGCAAGTACTGCCATTTGCCATTCCCCAACGATTGGTGCAAACAAAAATCCACTCACTTGAACATTTATGAATAGCAAATAAGAAATGGCAAAATCCATAGACGAACCAACCAGCTATTCAGAAGGCAAATGAATGTTACAAAACACTATTTTTCAGTATTCAGCCAGATGCAGTGAAGGTGGAAATGGCAAGAGAGCTACTGGTGGACTGGAAAGCTTTCAACTTAGATCAGCCAATTCTCAAATCTGCTACTTATTCTAAACACTAATTGCAATGAAAGAAGCTGTCTGATTTAATAGGGCCATAATTAGTCTAGATTTTATCTGGATGGATGTTCAGGAAACTAACAAGTTTCCTAACATGGTAAGGACATACGGTGGCCAGTGCTAATCCAGCAGAGTGGTGCATGCAGAAATCCTTCAAACTCTCTTCTGGGAAGAAAGCACCAAAATGATGAAAACAATTTTCTATGGACCAGTTACATTTGTTCTCCAGAGACTGGTGAAACATGGAATCACCTGAAGAGCCTTTGATACATATGCAAAAAATGGTGTGTTCCATTCAGGAAGCGTAGAGCATGCACTGCACAAATTGATGTTTGCTCCTGGGTCAACAGCAAAAGGGTTCTCTGTCAGCACACCAATAACTGGAGATGGCTAGTTAAAAGCAAAGGGTTTTTTTTCCTGAATAAATACATAGAAGGAAGCACTCAGCATAACACACTCAGGTTTATAAAGATTAGTGTTCACATTGTCCTGGCTTTCACATGCTTCATCTTGTGCACTTTTGCATACAGAGCAGAGCAAAGCATTCATATCAAACCTTTACCGCATCCGAACAGAATCTGGCTTTGAGGCTCACTGCATTTGCCAAACTCGGGAGGAGGATGTCCTGAGAGAAACACTGCAAAATGCCTCTTACCAGACCTCTCCCTATACTATAGTTGTCCCAAACCACAATATACTCTGAGCCACCATTAATTGCCATGACTTTCTTTGAGAGGGCCGCCCTGCCATGTCTTCCTAGCCTAGGTCCCTCCCCGAACCTTCAAGAATCAATTGGCTGCTCTCTCCAGCCTGACCTGGTAGTGGATGATGATCGGGCTTTTTGCCCCTTGAGGTTCTCACTGAGCACTGGCCTCCAGCGTCTAAAGACTTCAGCATCCCTGAATTACCTATATTAAAGCACCTTGCTGCTTAATGACTCTTGACCCATCCTCCTCAAGAGATCCTATTACGAACATGGTTTTCAATTTCTACACAGCTCTTTTCTTAATAGTACCAGAGAATCACAAATATCGGTTTATCTTTCCTTTTATCTAATGGAAAGTATTTTCTATCCTTAACAGCCTTCTTTAGAGATTTTTTTACTTTTTGCTGGAAAGTGGAACAGGATGAGGCTAAACTGTTGAGTCTTACGGCAATGTCACACAGAGCATGGCCTGGAATACTCAGTTCATTTCATTCATTCTGTAACAGCGCAGCAAAATCAGTGTCTGTCTTTTAATTGTGGTCTTCTGGTATGCAGTAGCATTTGCTTCTTTCTGTTTCAGCCTACAGTTATCAACAAGGAAAACAGGGGAAACAAGCCCTCTTATAAGTCAAAGGCATGTGGTCATTATTCTTAAGATCTTATGATGATTTTTTTGAGGCCTGACTCATGATTTCTGAGCACTTAGGTTGGCAAAACGTGACCTGTAGCAGACCTGTTTTATGGAGGATAAAGGTGGACAGAGAAAAGCTGGACAAAGGGGGAGGGGGACAATTTGCAGACAGAAAGAAGAGGTGCGACAATGGCCATGTTCATTTTCTATACTAACAGCTCTCTAAGGGTCTTTAAAAGGCTCCAATGCACAATGCATGGAACCCTCTCTTATGTGATGGCTGCCATCTTGTCTGACACCGAGGACTGAACTAGGGTCCTCCAGCACTTAATACTTGACTGCGGCAACTTGATAGAGAAAGGCAAACTCTATAGCTGGGGCCATAACCACTTTTTATCCTCATTAGACTGTCAGACAAATTTATTGCTTAAGGTCAAATTATGGTCTCACTGAAATCAGTGTTTTTCCATGGACTTCCTTAGTCTCAGGATGTAAGTACTTATTCAACATAGCCCTTAACATTTAATCATGTGTTTGCACCCCACTGCCGTCAAAGAGATTTATGAACATGCTAAAAGTTAAATTCTTTGCTGAATCAGAGCCTTGCTCCTACTATCTAACACTGCTGTTCAGGTTTTGTTTCCTTTTGGATTGTATTCTTCCACCTTTAAAAGCAGTTAAGCCCTCCCTGTACCACATGACCAGCTATATACCATATCACACACAAGGTGAGCCCATTTATCAAGACTGCTGCTTTCCCTTCAAAGCACTGTGGACGCTGTAATGTCATAAAAGAACTAAAAATTATTTTGAAACCACTGTAAAATAAATGTATGTATCAGTCGACATTTGTAAAATTATTTAGGGCCTTAAACGTGTAAGCTCATTCTCTGTGTTTTCTTTCATATACATTTCTGCCAGATGTGCAGCAAGGAACACTTTTAAGCTTTTCCAAAGGGCTATTGTAATCTTTCCTCACATATCCTTCATAATTTTGATCTCTGAAACAGAGAAGGCCAGTGAAAGAAGAAATCGACATCATTAGCTGAACATTTTCACAACTAGAGATTTCCCAGTAGTTTTGCCAGGCAGGTGAGGACTCCAAGTCATTGCTAGTAAATTTCACTCTAGACAAATCTCCAGGGCCACTTGAGCTGAAAGAGGTCCTTGAGAGCAATATTTATTTGACACCTTTCTGTATCCTATTTAACTGAAGTCACTTATCATCTCTAAGGCTATTTGTAAAATGTAATTTCTTTCTGGTGAATGCAAGTGTGCACATATGTGCCAGGGAGGAACCTGTAGCACTGAGAGTTATAGATGCAGGGTTTGTTTTCTTGCAGAGGAATGGAACCCATGCATTGCAATAGGTTTTTATACTTAAATAAACTGGAACAGAGGGGAAACAATTTTCAGACAGAAAAGGACCTTTAGACCATTACTAAGTATAGACGTCCATCATTATGCTTTCTTCCTTTTATTTACGGACTAGTTTTGCATCTCAAGTCCAAGACACTGCTCAATATTCATTGCCAGGACTATCAAAGATTTTCTTTTAAACAGCAGTTCAAAATTGTGTGGCAGTTCATGTAGCTGTCAAGTTTAGGGATTACAATCACTGAACTTGTGACTCCAGTTTTCCCTCTGATAACTCCAGGAGCCACTCTAAGTCATTGACCTCAGGCCCATTATTTGCTATTCAGAAATGTCCTCCTCTAATAATAAATTCACTTACTGTGCTAGGACTCCATTAATGCTTTTATCTTAGCGAAGAAAGAGTGTGAGATCACTATTCATTTTACGTAGCATCCAGTGGCACTTTATTATGATGCAGATTAAAGAATTCCAAGGTGGCCAAACGTTAAATACAAGATGAAAGTACGATTTAACTTGGAAGCTATTATGACTTCAAGAAAGTAAAAAAGAATAAAACTTAACTCTGAAAAAAGTTAGATTATGTAAAAAAAAATAATCTGATGATAATTAGACATTCAGTAAACAAATGGACATTTCCAAAATGTAGGTGTTTTTTCACCCTTGGCATTGTTAGTTTAAACATCACATCATCTAACAGAGTCATTTAAAAAAGCATGAAATTGATAATGACAATTAGACAGCTGAAGGCTTGGAAATTAACTGCTTGCAAGTGAGAATTAGCAGTTCTTTTAAGATTCCTTAAACCTCTCCCTCTCAATCTTGCAGTGCAGTTGCTATTTTTAACTGATTCTAGCAGATTTTCCACAAAATGTCCTCTTCTGTAACCATTATAAATATCAATAAAATATCATTAGATAACCTTGTTGATAGATTCTGCAAAGGCAGGTGATGTGTCGCGTCACAGGAACATGGGACACAATGACTGACTGCAAAGTAACCTCTAAAGAGCGAGTAGAGGTTACCAGGGCCTGCTTTGTCTCTGCCGCAGTATATATGCCATCATCAGAGGCTACTTTCTTCGGCATGCAAGATCAGTGTTCTCTCCTTCCCCCATTTCTCTCCCTAGGGTGGATTTCTAAAAGCCATGCTCTAGCTAAACCACACGGCATTGGGTTTGATGCAGGAATTACTGGGTGGTGTCCCATGACCTGTGTTATGCAGGAAGTCAGACAATCATAATGGTGCTTCCGGAATCTTGAAATCTGTGAACCAATGTTTCTCTCCTAATGTTAGTTACTATAAATTCAAATCCTAGGCATTAAACCAATTTTGGCATGGGTACAAAGTTTAAAAAAATCCTGTCCTTTGCACTTCTATAAAGCTTTTCAATTTTAAACCATTTTACAAACATTAAGTAACTCTCACAACTCCCATGCGAAGCAGGTAACTAAGTATTACCATCACTATTATCTATCTAGCTCCACTAGTTTGGACAGATGCCGGAAAGCTCATGGCTCTAGGAAGCTGGTGTTCTCCATAAGACCAATAAACATAACAGCACTTGACAATAGGCTACGGTGGAAGAGATGATTGAAAACAAAGTGGAAACATTGTTTGCAGCAATTCAGAGCAGGTGTGTACTTCATAGATTTTAAGGCCAGATGAGACCATCTAGTCTGAGCTCCTGTACAGCACAAGCCAGAGAATTAGTCACATTGTGGTGTTGTTTTCCCTGTTTTCCATCTATTTTCTGGTAGGTTTTAAAAAGCACAAACAAAATAATTAGCATTTTAAACTGTATTTATTTTAATATAATTAGAAATGAGTCTGAGATGTTGAGTTTAGATCCAGCAAAATATTCCACACAGGAATGTGATTCTCAGGATTATCTTTGATCTTCTCAGTGGCTTTAGGTGGTGCAGGTAGTAGAAACTAGAATGGGTCTGGTTCTCACTTGCTCTGTTCGTAACTCTTCCTTCCCATTTCCCCTCGGCTGCCCTCGCTTAGCCTTAAGTCTGATACTCACTGCTGGGAAATGACATTGCTTTTCATTGGTTATCTACTTTCAAACTGTAATGAATAAAGCTAGGGATGATGACTGAATTTGTTTCCCAATAGAAGAATTAACAAATGATGCTATTGTCTACATGTTCTCTGGCTTGCTATAAATACAGACATTCCGTAATTATCATTAGGACATTTGTTTAAATTCAAAAGTAGAAGAATGCCAGTTATCCATTAATGAAAAATCTCTCCCTCCGTCATTCCTCTAGAGGAAACTGGCACATCGGTCCCTATTTTAGGTGTCGTTCCCCGCCCCCTCCCGGCTTTCCTCCTTCCTTCTTCACATTTCCATTGCTGTAAATAACTAGCCTTCAGCATGCTAAATCCACCGGCCGCAGTCTTGCACGCCTTTCCCACATTTTTGTTTAATATTAAGCCACAATTGTTTCAATATCATTCTATTTATTACGCATATCCAGGTTACAATTCATTTTAGACCAAACCCCAGAGCTAAACAGACTCAAACTAGTTGCGCATGTGGGGAAGGTTTTTATTGCATCATAGTCTGAACCCAGACCCAAATTTTGGGCCAAATCCTAAACTGATCTAAACTGGCAGAGCACCACTGAAATCATTGGAGTTATGTTGATTTCACAAGCTGAACTGGTTATTATGTTTGCTTTTTACCTCTGTAATGGTCTGCACCAAGCCTCTGGATTCTTACACCTGTAACATTTGAGGGCAGGATTGGAATTAAGATCAGGATCCAAATTTTACAGCTAGGGACCTTTCCTGATTCTGAAGCACCCGTTGTGTTGATATGGGGGCTTCCTCAGGATCGGATGGGTGTTAGCCATGGACAAACCTCCAAAGATTTGGAGTTGGCATTCACATAGCTGGGCAGGAAATGTTTTTCCCATACTGCAAATGTTGTGATGTCCAAAAAATGTCCCATCCCAAACCAGAACAAAATCTCAAAACATTTTATGAACTAGAAATGCAAAAATTCAGTTCTGGTCTATTGAAATATTTCATGGTGATAATTTCATAATTTTGACTGACAGCTTTTAATATTATTTTTGCTATAATTAGGTTAAATTTCTAAGCAAAAAAATTGTTTTGACCCAGAAAATCAGATTTTTTTCACTTTGAAAGTGTCCAAACATGTTATTTTAGCAATTTCAAAAGAAAATTTCCAACTTTTTTTGGTTCATGAATTTTGTCAAAACCAATCCTTTCCCATGAAAAGTTTAAGTTTCAATGACTCAGCATTTGCCAATAAAAAAAGTTTGGTCTAAAGATTCCCAACCAGCTCAGATCCTAACCCAGAGTCTGGGTACTAGATAGGAAAACTCAAGGTAATTTTCTCCTATGTCCGTTCCCAGTTGGAAATATAGTAAGGAAAATCTTTCTTGTTGAATTTTGGAGGCTCCAGTTCAGATCCTGTCTGGAACTCAGGAGTGCAACAAAACCACTCCCTAGCCTCTGTTTGCCAGAAGCTGGAAATGAGCGACAGGGGATGGATCACTTGATGATTATCTGTTCTGTTCGTTCCCTCTGGGGCACCTGGCATTAGCCACTGTCAGAAGACAGGATACTGGGCTAGATGGACCCTTGGTCTGACCCAGCAGGGCCATTCTTATGTTCTTAAATGAGATACAGTCTCTGAACATCACTGATAAATACTGAAATTTATAGTATCCTATTGAAACATTGGCTGACTCTTCTGTGATTTGAAGGGGGGACCACAGGGTTAGACAGTAAGATTTCACAGCTAGAGAATTAGTTTTGACACTATGGGCTCCCTCTTCCTCATTTTAGGGGAGAATTCCAGAGACTCTGGAGATAATTTCCCTAAATCTTAGCCATTAGTGAATAATGCTGTTTATAATCTTGTAATACATATCCATTGTAAATGGGTCTAAACTTCTTTTTATAGTACTTAAATGATCTTCAGATGTCATAGATTAATGAGCTAAAGCATACTTCTTCCCCGAGGTGTCTGAGCATTAACACACCAAGTATGTAGTATGTGTCTGTGCATGAATATGTTATATACATTATTGTAAAGCACCACTTCAAATGTGAGGCTTTGATAGAAGCTTTATAGGCAACATGTCTTAAGTACATATATTGAATCCTATACATTTTCTGCATGCCTCAGATGCCTGCTATTTAGACCTGAATGGGTGTCCACCCTGCAGCTGGGAGGTGTGATTCCCAGTCTGGTTAGGCAGACTCGCTCTAGCTCTGCTCAAGCTGGCATGCTAAAAATAGCAGTGTGGACGCTCCAGCCTGGGGGGTGGCTCAGGCTAGCCACCTGAGATCAAACCCAGTGGGAAGGGGGAGCTTGGACTCCGAGCTGCCGCCCAGACCACAAGGTCCACGCTGCTATTTTTAGCATGCTTGCTGAAGCAGAGCTAGCCCAAGTCTGCCTACCCAGACTAGGAGGAAGGCTCCCAGCTCCAGCTGTAGACACAGTCCTAGGTTCTAAACCAAAGTCCTTTGAACTCAGTGGAAGTCTTTATAGGGAACTTGTCTTTATGTTTGCCTCTAAAGTGCATCCCACACCGATAGCCCTACATAAATAATAACCACATCAGTCTTGCTGGTGACTGGGTTGCACGTAAGCTTTTTAGGGCATTGTATCAGCCCATGGCTGCACAGTGCTGAGCATATCCTTTGCTTGCAGGATGATATTGCACTCAAAGTATTTGCAATGTTTTCTTTACCATCTTTCCACACTTTATCGTGAGATATTTGGGCAATCACTGGCTAGTGCAAACTGGCTTGGCTCCATTGGTTAGTTTTATTTAACATTTATATTGTGGTAGCATCCAAAGGCCAGAAGCAGGCTGAGTCCCATTGTGCGAGTGTAACTGGCTGGGTGATAGCACTGCTGGAAAAGATCTAGGACTAATAGTGGATCACAAATTGAATATGAGTCAACAGTGTGATGCAGTTGTGAAAAAGTCTGATATCCTGCTGGGTTGTATTAACAGGGGTGTTGTGTATAAGACACGGGAGACAATTCTTCTGGTCCGCTTGGCACTGGCCAGGCCTCAGCTGGAGCATTGTGTCCTGTTCTGGGTGCCCCACTTTAGGAAAGCTGTAGACAAATTGGAGAGAGTCCGGAGGAGAGTAACAAATATCTTCATCAATGACTTAGATGTTGGCATAGAAAGTACGCTTATTAAGTTTGCGGACGATACCAAACTGGGAGGGATTGCAACTGCTTTGGTGGACAGGGTCAAAATTCAAAATGATCTGGACAAATTGGAGAAATGGTCTGAGGTAAACCGGATGAAGTTCAATAAAGACAAATGCAAAGTGCTCCACTTAGGAAGGAACAATCAGTTTCACACATACAGAATGGGAAGAGACTGTCTAGGAAGGAGTATGGCAGAAAGAGATCTAGGGGTCATAGTGGACCACAAGCTAAATATGAGTCAACAGTGTGATACTGTTGCAAAAAAAGCAAACGTGATTCTGGGATGCATTAACAGGTGTGTTGTAAACAAGACACGAGAAGTCATTCTTCCGCTCTACTCTGCGCTGGTTAGGCCTCAACTGGAGTATTGTGTCCAGTTCTGGGCACCGCATTTCAAGAAAGATGTGGAGAAATTGGAGAGGGTCCAGAGAAGAGCAACAAGAATGATTAAAGGTCTTGAGAACATGACCTATGAAGGAAGGCTGAAAGAATTGGGTTTATTTAGTTTGGAAAAGAGAAGACTGAGAGGGGACATGATAGCAGTTTTCAGGTATCTAAAAGGGTGTCATCAGGAGGAGGGAGAAAACTTGTTCACCTTAGCCTCTAATGATAGAACAAAAAGCAATGGGCTTAAACTGCAGCAAGGGAGATTTAGGTTGGCCATTAGGAAAAAGTTCCTAACTGTCAGGGTAGTTAAACACTGGAATAAATTGCCTAGGGAGGTTGTGGAATCTCCATCTCTGGAGATATTTAAGAGTAGGTTAGATAAATGTCTATCAGGGATGGTCTAGACAGTATTTGGTCCTGCCATGAGGGCAGGGGACTGGACTCGATGACCTCTCCAGGTCCCTTCCAGTCCAAGAGTCTATGAATCTATGAATCAAAGGTTCAGAAAACCTGACTGATGAGGGAAGATTAAAAAAACTGGGCATATTTAGTCTTGAGAAAAGAAGACTGAGGCAGAACCTAATAACAGTCTTCAAATATGCTAAGGTCTGTTATATAGAGGGTGGGGAGCAATATTTCTCCATGCCCACTGAAGATAGGACAATAAGTAATGGGCTCAAAATACAGCAAGGGAGTTTTAGGTTAGATATTAGGAAAAGCTTCTCAGCTATAAGGGTAGTTAAGGTCTGGAATAGGCATCTGATGGAGGCTGTGGAATTACCATCCCTGGAGGTTTTTAGAACAGGTTGGACAAACACCTGTCAGGGATAGTCTAGGTTTACTTGGTCCTGCCTCAGTGCAGGGGGATTGATTTAATGGCTTCTTGAGATCCCTTCCAGCCCTACAAATGTATGATTCTATGGAGCCACACCAGGGTACACGAGCTGAGGATCTGTCCTGTTATTTCTCCAGCCAGAAACAAGTAATCTAATGTATTCTTCTCTGGAGTAGAAAGTATCATCTAAGCCATCACAGCCCACTGATTCTGCCACACTGACTTATACTGAGTCATACCTTACTCTGGGAGCAGTTCTACTGCTTTCAATGGGAGTAAAAAAAAAAGTCTCAGAATTGTACCCAATTAAGACCAAAATTTCAAAGCCGAAATTGACATGCAAGTACTCAGTGCCTTAGAAAATCTTATTTAGGTACCTAAACATGGATTTAGGGGCCTAAGTTTAGACACCAAAGTTTGAAAGCGTTGGCCCAGCTGTTTACGCTGAAAGGTCATAGTGTCACAAATCCCTAGGATAACTAGGTAGAGATGGCAGGAACAGCCACTTGCAAACATTTATATCGATAACCTCATGCACTCTTGGAATATAGTTCACATTTCTATTGCTATTATTTTTCCTTCTGAAGCTCTAGCCTGAAGTTCAACTTTATGCTTACTCAGGAAATCTGATATATTAGCAAGCTGCTGCATCTCAAGGGTAAGAAAGATAGATAAGATTCAGAAAAAGCATCACTAACTCACACGTATGCCTTACTCATTGCTCTTCTGTTAACGTATTGCACTGCTGATATGTATAATAGAGTTGTTTCTTAAGAAATAAACACACAGAGGAAGGTTATTTGACAAGAGTTTAAATAAATATACCTCTGGCTCCTGGAGTAGATTTAGCATTGTGAAGGTGAATCTAATTTGGATTAGATGGGTTGTAGATCCCTGATGATACATTGGAGGGGTTTTAGCTGGGGACTGTATGTGATGGCCAGTGGAGTCCTGTTGGTTTCTTTCTTGGGTTTGTCTTGCAGTAGGAGGCTTCTGGGTACACGTCTGGCTCTGTTGATCTGTTTCCTTATTTCCTCGTGCAGGTATTGTACTTTTGAGAATGCTTGGTGGAGATTTTTTAGGTGTTGGTCTCTGTCTGAGGGGTTAGAGCAGGTGCGGTTGTACCTCAGTGCTTGGCTGTAGACAATGGATAGTGTGTGTGCCCGGGATGGAAGCTGGAGGCATGAAGGTAGGCACAGAGGTCGGTAGGTTTCTTTCTTGTTAGCTAAGGGCACATTTTTCAAAAATTGGTGCCTGAAATTAAGCTCCAAAGTCCATGTTAAGGCAGCTCAACAAGTGGCGTGATTTTGATCCGAATATTAGCCTTACCCTTGCAGTCTCTTCAGGGAGCCTAGCTGGGATTTTAAGTGGTGAATGTTTAGTATTCACATGAGGGTGTGTAAACGAGTTCCTGCCGGGGGTCGACCCTCCCTGGGAAGGAGGGGAGCCACGCCGGCCTCGCAGTCATCTAGGGTCCGCTTCTTGGACCCGCGGTCCTACCCTGGGAAGTTGTCCCTGTGAAGGGGACCGTGTAGTGGCGAAGTCAAAAGGGGCCCAGCCTTTGGTTCGGGCGGGGCACCAAACACAGTTACAACAGTTCACTCAGCTCTGACCCTTTGGGACAGGGCAGAGCAGTGGCAGAGTCAAAAAGGGCCCAGCCCTTGGTTCGGGCGGGGCACCAAACACAGGTACAATAGCCCTCACAGTGGCCTCCTTAGGCTGGGAAAAGGGGGATTCTGCCACCCGCATACGGGTGGCAGGGGGAAAGCAGGTCCACCCACTCCTCTGTGTTCCAGCCTGGGGCCCTGGTAGCGGCTGTCACCGCTAACGGTGGTCAGTGGGGATCCTGACCGAAACACACTGACATAGGCATGTGTAGCTCTGCAGCCTGACTGGGGTTAGCTGCCCCCAGGCTACTTCCACCATCCCCCTCCTTTCCTACCTGGTCCGGGGTCTCAGTTTCGGGGACGTCCAGCACCATCAGTTCCTCCCAGTCCGGACTGGGCAGCAGGTCCGGTAGTATCTCTGGAAATGCGGGCCAGGCCTGGTCTGGGGGCTCCTCAGGGCCGTAGTAGGGACGGGGGCAGTTCGGGCAGCTCCTCGTCGTAGCGACCGCGGGTAAGCTCCGGTAGTTCCTCATCGTAGCGACCGCGGGTAAGCTCTGGCGGCTCCTGGCCCCGGCCTCCAGCCTCAGCAGCCTCCCAGTTACGAGCGTCGGCGGGCACGTCTGTTCCTGACGGCGGCTGGGCTCCAACTGAAGGCTGGGGCCCGGCTTTTATTCTTCCGGGTTGCCGCCTGACCCTCTGAGGGGCGGGACTTCCGCCCAGCAGTCCCGCCCCTGGGGATGATTGACTGGGCTCGACCCTCCCTGGGGAGGAGGGGAGCCACGCCGCCTCGTTACAGGGTGTTAGTGTGTCTTAGTGCTGGTGTTGCAGTATGTCACGGTCTGACATCTCACAATACAAACAGAATTATGGTTCATATGTACCAAATTGGTGTTTTTTTCTGACTGCGTGTTAAATATTTGTCTTGCTGTGTGTGTATGTATATGAGACAATATCTCTGGAGCCTGAGCCATCTCCCATTCAGGTCAACTAAAAGCTTGCACTGACATCAATGGAGTTTGACTGAGCCATTTTAGGGCCCAATGTGCTTCCAGAACTGCTAGAACATTTAGTCTGGGACAAACTTGGCCAATACCGCATAAGTAGATGCTAATTTGCCATAAGTAAATGGTAATTCACTAAGTATAACAGACCCTTCTTATTATTCCACCAAAGGGACAAACACCTATGGAATTATACAAACTAGTAATGGATGATGAACCTTAACAACTTCCAAGGTTTGGCTTGCTATGAATAAGCAACCAAAAGCTTGAATACTTGTCCAAAGGAGCTGACCATTGTGGAACCCATTCCTAACCGCCATGGAAGCCAAGAGCAAATCTGTCACTGGCTCCTCTAGGAAAAGGCACTGGCCCCGTCAATCTGAAGAAGCACTGAATTTAAGGCTTCCACAAACAGACCATCTCACAAGGTTGTGTGTGCTTAGCCCAGAAATACGTTTACACTAGCTTTCCTTTTAGGAGTCAATCCTTCTCCATTTTCCACTCCAAGCCTTACCAAGAAGGGGTGTGTGAAAATGGCAGGGGAGCAACAAAGAAAGAGGAGAAACAGTAGAGAGGTTGGTCAGATTTTTCCAAACATCAGAAAAGCTTCCGTTTTCTGTTAAAGTTTGCTATGTGAAAATAGTTTCCCCTGTCTCTGATCACACCAATAGACATGTTCCACTTTGGTCAAAATGTGACTATAGACCTGATAATCTTTCTCACTTTCAGAATAATTATATTGGCACAAAAGTCAAGCCTGCAGCATATATAGGCTATGAAATAAGAAGTTATTGGTCTAGCTGCTGTAGAGGAGTGCTTGCTAAAAGAAGACTAAATTGTAAACAAGCTGAAGTAGAAAAACATGCAAAGGACAACTGGAATTAACAAGAGGTACTCAGCTCCCCATTCATTACCACTGCCTTTAAGTGAATGTTGGCTCTTTAGACGGTAAGCTCATCCAGGTGTGCTGCACCAGTAATAAATAACTATGATAGTAACTGATGGTGAAAATAATCTGGTTTCAATAGATATTATTAGGAGCTGGGAAAAAATGTCAGATCTTTGCTAGCAAGTATATAACTCTTCTAGCACCCGTGCAAACTTGAATTATTACATAAGAACAGTCATACTGGGCCAGACCAACAATCCATGTAGCCAGTACTCTGTCTTCCGCCAGTGACCAGTGCCAGAGAATTCAGAGGGAGTGAACAGAACAGGGCAATAATTGAATGATCCATCTCCTGTCGTCTAGTTCCAGGTTCTGGCAGTTGGAGGTTCAGGTAGACCCAGAGCATGGGGTTGAATCCCTGACCATCTTGGCTAGAAGCCACTGATGGACCTGACCTCCGTGAAGTTACCTAATTCTTTCTTGAGCCCACTTATACTCTTGACCTCCAAAACATTCCCTGGCAACGAGTTCCACAAGCTGTGCATTGGGTGAAGAAGTACTTCGCTTTTTTGACCTATGTTAAATTGATTTGCAGAGACCTTAGCCAGCTTTACAGACAATAAACCCAAAGTAATTGGATGTTCTAATGAGGTTCAGTGTGCTTTACTTGATCAATAGTTCCTGATACACCAGCAGCAGTGAACTGGAGCACAGATGACCTTTTCTTCAATGACTAAGTGAATGATTCAGCTGATATAATTCTCCAGGGGACGCAAAGTCCAGTGAACCTTCAGTTAGTGATTGATCAGTATCAAGAGGCAGGAGGATTAATTGCAATTGTGCACGTTTTGGTTTTAAATAGGTGATACACAGAATTGACTGGGTGATGATGGTGGTGAAGAGACAGCAGCTAATATACTGAGGGTAGGGAGCTGCCTTCCTGGTTTTTCTAGTTCTCCCCAGGGCCTGAAGCAGCAGCCCCAGCTTCTGGTAGGACCATGAGGAGGGCCAGTTTTGTTAGAGGCAAGAAGACAGCGAGCCTAGCTAGTGTTAGCCATACTCAAGATCTGCAGAGGTCAGGCAGGGAGCAAAAAGTGGAAGGGAGAGTTACGGGTAGAGTGTAGAGATCTTTAGGAGTGCAGCACAATAACTTGGATGCACAGAGATGGCAAGTGGAAGAATGGGAAGCATGGGACGCCGAGCGGCAGCAGCGAATGAGCCAAGAAAGGAAGATCAAAAAGAAGCAGAGAGAAGAGAACCTCAAGCTGAGTGTGGTGTAGCTGAGTGACAGGGCAAGGACATGGGAATGATCCTGATTGGAACATTTTCCAGGGAATGAAATACTTTTTTGCACAATATGTAATCAAACTGTGGAACTCACTGCCACAGAAAAATGTGGAAGCCAAGAACTTAACAAGATTAAAAAAAAGACTAGGCATTTATATGGGTAACAAGAATATTCAAAATTATAATCAATACTAACAAATGTTGGAAGGAACATTAGTCTTATCAGGGCTTACACCAATCTCGAACTATCAGAGATCAGGATGAGACATAATATCAGGGCAGATAATGCCCCGTCTTCCACTGCAGGGTTCTTACACCTTCCTCTAAAGCATCTGCTTCTGGCCACTGACAGGACAGAGACAGGATACTGGCCCAGAGGGACCTTGGGTCTGACCCAGTACAGCAGTTACGTTCCAAAGAGTGCAGATGCAGTGATTCCGGTCTGATTTTATCTGTGTTTTGTTCTGTTACCACTCATTCAGTTTCATGTTACATCCATGCTCACAGCTGGTATCCCCTTCCATGCATGTGGTCACAACAGTCCAGGCTTGGATTGATTTTAAAGACCCGTGGAGAGTCCTGCTATGGTTTCTTTGGGGGGTTAGTAACAGCTTTCAACATTGTAAGTGAACCCGCTTTTCAAGGTTACCGCATGAGAGGTTTGGCTTATTATGATTGAAAAGAAATACACTATTGATCCCTTGGGCGGGATGGGCTCACGTTCTCGACTTGCAGGGAACCCAGCTGGACAATTTTCAGGGAACAATTTTGAGCATTAACACTCTGGCAAAGCCATGCAAGAGCAACACTTGTCATGCCCTGTTTATCCACTACTGCCGGTGTTGCATTACTTGCCTAGAGGTCATTCTAGGGTTACATCAGGAAGTCTCAACTATCATATGGAAAATAGCAGGCAACATCAACACATTTATCAATCTCTGTGGCCCAAGTATATTTACTAGATTATTTCTACACATACAGTAGGGGTCAGATTCCTCCCTGCATCCAAGCCCTGAGAGCCAGCTACAATTCCCTGATCATGTGGCTTCCCTGTTAGCATATGTCTTCCTCCCCCCCGTTCCTTAACATCATTGGGGATGCTGGTGGCTGGCAGAAGAGCCCAATCTTCCAGCTTATACCAGCAGAGAGCTCCTTTCCACTACAGCTAGATTCGTAGCTATTTGCACCCCATGTGGCACATGGGGGCAGAGTAGCAATAAGAATTGGGCCCTATGAGTTTGTTATTTGGAGGAACTTTAACTGAGGCCCGGTTGGCACCAGGTGCCGCTCTGCCTATCTGTGGTGTGGAGGGCTGCCATTAGCATAATAGCAGAGTGTAGTAGGAAGAAGGCCTGAAACATAAGGCCTTGTATCAGAGGCCTGAGGCCAGGGCTAAAGTAGTCAAAACCTTGCTGCTATAAAGCAAAGTTAGGTTGTGAGCAAGAAGTGGGCCCTGCTCACAGAATTTGGCAAGCATAGGGCTGATATTACAAAAACACATATTCCTAAGAGATGTGAGGCACAGAGCACTCACGCAAGCACATTCCAGAAGGGTGGTACCAGAACATGCCAACAGATTCATACCCCAAAGACAACAGGAATATGCTGACCCATCTTAAGGAGAAAGTCAGGATGACAGCGTGATGAATAGAGATGTTTTGATCGAACCTACAAGCACAAGGCAATGGGTGGCACCCTGGTATGTCAAGGGTGATACGTCACTTGTTTGTATTGGTGTATAGTGATGTATCTCAGACAGAGTGTCTTTGTCCAGCTGAGCGGGCAGTGGAAAGTCCCTCCACTGACTGAGCTGTGTCCATTGTCATGGACATCCATGTGCTAGTGTAACTGTAGACATTGATCCGGGGAGCGAGGACCGTGCTTTGTTGATCAAGCGCCTTCGCACCTTAATGGATTTTGTGGTCATTGGGCAGTTTGCTCGGGATCTGCTGTGCCAGCTTTCTGCACAGAGCTGGGACAGCACTCAGGGAGAACATACACACAGCCGAACATCTGACGACACTGAGCACCTCGCAATCTTTAATATATCTATCCTGTGCGGTCAGGGAGTGCTGCGCTCCTCATCTTAGGACTTAGGCACAGAGGGATCAAAGAAGTTGCCCAAGGTCACACTGGGAGTTAGTGGCAGAGACAGGCACTGAGCCCTGGTCTCGCAAGTCCCCAGACCACCCTTCCAGAGCACCTAAAACTCTGAGGAACAATAGGCATGGTGAATGAGATCTTTAAAACCACTCAGCAATGACCTATCTCCATGCCCAGGGAAGCCACTGACTTCAGTGAGAGCAGAATTAGGCCAAGACTGAGTGCTTTTGAAAATGTCACCCCTCACATCTTGTTGGCACATGTAAATAAGAATAATTTCTTGCCAAAGATGTATCTTTGTTTGTTTCCCTTCATAAATTACAGGCACGAGCTCGATTCTTTCTTACCTGTCCTATGAAACGCTGCTGTTACTTAATGTCCCTTTTGCTGTTTGACTTGGTAAAAGTCAACTATGGACCCGTCTCCTGGCTTCTTAACGTCCTTCCCCTTAAATTACCTTTTTCAGAATCAGACTTAATTGCTGCCTTCTTAAAAATCCAGGGATCTATAATGAATTTGAACAAATATTCCTGACACTTATCATTGGCAATGCTCAGTTATTGTGCCTGGCAACTATAGTTCACTGGCACCAAGCTTTTCCAGAGCTTGAATTGAGAATATGTAAGTACAACACAATTCTTGGAATGCAAATTAATCACTTACAGTGTCTGTACAAATACACAGGTTCTCTGGAGATCCTCTGCAAAGCGGGTCTCTTTGGGGTCACAACAATTTCCTTCTTGCAGGAAAACTAAACAGGTGGCCTGTCTACCTATGGTGAACATTATTATGACAACAACAACAAAGCTAGTGAAGCTGGATTGGGATCAGCTGTACACAGGACCCTGTAAGATTTTCTCCTTCATACGAACTACAGATTAAAATAAATGGTGATCACTCTCCAGGTTGAAATTTCATGTGAAGAACATAACTGTTCTCAACTTGGGGATCAGCCAGAACTGTTTATTAAAATTCAAACCTCTTATTTACAATCTAATTAATAGTCCTTTGAAACCTTGATTATCTTTATCCTTCTTTGATTCAAACCAAGATGTTTGAATATTGTAATGTACATCTCACTTTGATTTCTCCACAAAGCTATATTTTGCTGATGCTAGACTAGCACCCTATTATCTTGAAATAGAACTGTCAATAGCACATTTCTCCTGGGATTACATGCTGCTAACCATTTACTCAGCATCAGAGGAACAGAGCAGCCAAAGAACAGCATTGCTAACACAAAGGTCCCTAAACAAAGACTGTGGAGTCAGATGGAAAGACCTGCCCTTCTTTTGTTCTACCTGGATTTTTACACTGTGCAGGCCCCTGTTGTGGGTACGGTTTGGGGCTCAACAGTTTTGATCCAGGCCCCAGTAGAATGTGGCTTTTCCCTTGGCAAGTTGTTCTCATGCTCTCAAGTACTTTCGAGTGCCACAGAAATGCTATAGATGGCAACACAGAGGGGTCAGGTTTGGGCTTTGGAATCAGTCTCACCTCTAACAAATATGATTTAGCTTAAAAAAATCCATCCCTGTAAAATATCTTGAAAATAGTTTCTAACGCAAGGAAATACATCTAGTATTTTCAAGGTTCCCACCTTTTCCACATTTAATCTCTTGCAGAATTATCTCACCTGCTCAGCACTAATAGCTGCAGTGTGTGAAGCTAAGATACAGCGGGAAGTGAATATAAAAAGTAATGCCTCCTTCATCCAGGAGATTCTCACATGCTTCTTGACAACTCAGCAGCCACTTACTTTTCCTGACATCTGCTGCCATGGAAAGAGGGGTGTCACTTATACAGTTGTCACTGACAGTTATGGTCAGCTGTGTGCATTAGATAAAGCCCGGTTCACAACATTTTCAGATATTATTAAGTGAATGCGACAAGCAATGTCCCTTCATATCACAGCACTTTACACTTTTGTTGCACTGTAAGGACACTGAAGGAGAAGCCCGTTGATCCAACAGAAGTACCAAACCGCACCTTCACCATGACAATTGGCCTCCCCGGGCTTTATGCTGAGGTTGGAAGGTATCGCTTTCAAAAAAGTTTGTATCAATCATTTTATTTTCTTTAGATTTTTACAGAAGTAAAATGGGGCCTTAGCCAAAACTCCAGGCACACTGTAAAAAACAAATTATAACCAGCCAGCAACACAGAGAACTCCATCACCTTCACCTCAGAACAGCTTCCATCAAACCCTACTCTCCACAGCAGCACAAATGAAGGATGACAGACCAAGGCTATCTCAAAATGGGGGGAGGAGGTAGAGCTTGTTGCAGAGCTGAGAGTCTTATGGAGAAAGTTATCCTGCTCTCTGGGTCCTTTGTCTTTTTGTCTGTTTTTATAAAACATCTCCTTAGGCACAAAATTACATAACTCCATTTTATGTAGTAAAGAAGGCTACAACCTGTCCCTGCCAGCAGGTATATGGGATCTTGGGGAGCAATTACCACACAGGTGGGGTGCAAAATAAACTTTATTAAGAAAATGCCAAAACAGGGAAAATTCAATAGTGTGGGGTATGGGGTTTGTTAATGTAGACAACTGGGAAGGGGTTTCTTTTAGCAAATAGTATAGGGGGTTTCAATAGTGGGGTACAATACAGTGGGGTACAATACAGTTGGTAACCAATTAACACTGAAGTATAAATGTAACAAGTAGCTAACAATTTCTATATAAAAGGTGTGTCACAGCAGCATATAGCCAACTAACAGTTATGGGAAAATGTGGTAAGTAACCAACTCTAGGTAAAAATGTGTCACAGTGGTATAAATGTAAAATGTGAGGTGTGTTAGAGAGAAAAAGGGTAACCAATGGGGTTTTATGCTAGACTTCAGTAATACAATTGAGGTTTGGGGGTAATAGGAGAGTGTGGAGGAAGGGATTAAAAAGGAGAGAGAGAGAGAGAGCTTCAGGAGACAGAGAGCAGGCAGGCTGCAGCTTTAAACAGCAGAGAGAGAGAGCAGGCAGGCTGCAGCTTTAAACAGCAGAGAGCAGAGGGAGATTTAAACTTCAGGAGACAGAGGGCAGGCAGGCTGCAGGTTTAAACAGCAGAGAGACTGAGGGGTATGGGGTGACTGGAGAGCTCGGGGGGGCAGCAGGAAGACAGACTTAACCACAACTATACAGAACACAGCAAAATCTTATCTATGACCTAACTTAACCAAGACTACACAAATTAGCAAGTAACAGAACACAATGCAACAATTTCTTAAACCTAACTTACAGAACACAATACAAACAATTCTCTAAACCTAACTTAACCACAGCTATGCTGGGTGCTGGTTAAGTCTGGGTGCTGGGGAAAGAGAGAGAGCAGCTAAGATAATAAAATAAAAGTATAGAGAATTTCACAGAATTTCACAGAGGGATTCTTACCAGCCCCAAAGGAAGCAGCAGAGGTAAAAGCAGCAAGAACATCAGAAGGCTAGGTACGGTCTCAATAATCAGGAGATCTCTCAGGCAGCAATTCGTTCTTTGGGGGGGGGGTTTCAAAAAACGGGGGTACGCTCAAAAATAAAACGAGAGCGGAGAAAGGACCCCCCAGAACCCCTGGCTGATCAGACCAGGCAGCAATGCAGGAACCTTTCTGATCTTAGTTTTAAAAATGTCTGTTTTTAAAGGCAAACTCAGGCAGTTTCCCGCCAGTACTTTTGATTGGCTCCCTCTGTCACAGGGGAGGAGAGGAGGCAGGGACAAACTGTAGGTGAGCACAGAGACATGTCTGGGCAGAGTCCTGTGCAGTAGGTGACTCAAAAGCACATGAGGCCTATGACTCATGCCCAAGATCTTAAAAACACAATAGGTCTTGCAGCTCTGGACATTGCCTACCCTACACCGAACCCAGGTTTAACAAGGTGATAACAGGACTAACCCTTTGAACAGGGCAGTGGTCCCACTTAGCACAAGTGGCCATCCCTTTGAGAAGGGCAATGGCTCTTGGTAAACAACTTTAAGGGGCCCTCCCTTTGAGAAGGGCAATGGCTCTTGGTAAACAACTTTAAGGGGCCCTCCCTTTGAAAAGGGCAGTGGCCCTGGTAAACAACTTAACAGCCAGGGAGGGGGCGGCCACAGTAGGAGAACAAAATGGAGTATGGGGACAGCTGTAAGAAACAAAATGGAATAGGGGGATAGCTGTAACAGACACAACCCAGCTCAATAGCTACTGAATATGGAACTGTCTTTTCTGAGCTACTCTCCTGCCTAATGCTCAGACTAAGATTTTCATAGAGCTCCTTGACCTTCGTTCTTGTTTGGAGCATCAGCTTTCCCATTTCATTACACCAGAGCAAGGGCTGGGCAAGGAGTACGCATCTTCTCTCTGTAGCTTCCCAAGCTCTTTAAAAAGGCCAGTATTATCTCCATTTTGCAGATGAAGAAACTGAGGCACAGAACACACAGCAAGGTGTAGAATCAGGAATTAAACCCAGATCTATGGACTCCCATTTTCATGCTCTATCACGAGAAACACTGCTTCCCTTATTATTCTGTATCGGCAGTGTGCCTTAGGTTTTGTAACCGGTTCCATATTTAGAGATTTATTTATATTTATTGCTCCCTACAGTCCAAAGCTCTAGACATCTTCCTGAATTAAAAAGCCACTAAAAATATACATTCACACACATATAGACTTATCTGTAAAAATGAGTTAGGATGAATTGTTGCCACGCTGAAAACTTGGAGGTCAGACTGCATCTTTAAACTAGTAAACATTTCTGCTAGTACTGACTGCAGCTCCAAAACCCTTATTTAGTTAAAACTTCTGTGTACATTAGGATTGGGCCCATTGCCTGAATAATGCCTATACTGACCGTAACTACTCTTAAGACTGTCCAAGGAATACTGTGTTCACTTTGGACGAACAACTACATTAATTTCGCTGCAAAATTGCTGCAAATCTCTTTCATCCAGGGCCTGTAAACCCAATCTAATCCCGCACAGTTTGTCCATGCTATATTTGTATCCCTCTACTTTTCTGCTTCTCATTTTCCACTACAGCTAGTTACAGACACAAGAGTGGGGACCACAACAGATGAAAAATTCCCTACAGCTGTTTTCTGTCAGTCTTGACTTCCCATTAGTCAGGGGCAACAGTGAAAAATGATACAAAGAATTGTTTCTGTCCTTGCTGTCTGCCACGGAGTAGCTGAAAAGTGGGAAGTGAGCTTTTGATTTGAGTGACTAGAGTGTAGGGTCCAATCTTTTGAAGGTGCTGAGTACACTCAGCCCCCCAAGAAATTGAAGCCAACGGGGGCTCAGCACTTTGAAAGACCTGGCTTTTGGAGCACAAAAAGTTATTTCCCTTAATTGTCAGCATTAGCATGGTGAGTGTGGATCTGTGGGGCAGTCCTGTTTGATTCAACCTTGACCACTGAAAAGCTATGCTAAGAAGAAGGATGGTGCATTGGTTAGGGCCCTAACCTAGCACTTGGGGGACTGAGGGCAAAGTCCCTTCTCTGCCACAAACTTCCTGGGTGACCTTGAGCAAGTCACTTAGTGCTTCAGTCCCTGCTTTGTAAAATGCTACCTCACAGGTGTGGCGAGAGGATAAATAAATTAAAGATATTCAGGGCTGGTCTACACTACACAGTTAGGTCGACATAAGGTGCCTTATGTCGACCTAATTATGTCCGTGTCTACAATACAGTCTTCCTCCTGTTGATGTAAGCACCCTACTACACCGACATCACTCCACCTCCACAAGAGGTGTAAGGCTTATGTGGGTGTAGTTAGGGTGACACAGTGTCTGTGCCCTGACATTGACTGTTGGCTGTCTTGTTAATTTCCTGTCAGGAGCCAGGAAATTGACAAGAAAGATGGGCAGCTAGAGCCTGGCTGGATCCTGCTCCCAGCTGGGAGCTGGGGCAAGAAGCCCCGGCAGCCCTCCACCCCGCTCCCCACCAGGAGCCGGGCAGCTTTGTCAATGTAATGGCCCAGTGGGGACCAGGCAAGGAGAACTGAGATGCTGGGGCAGCTGGTCGCCCTCCTGGGGGTGAGAGGCCCCAGGTGGCTTCCCCCGGTTCCCAGTGTGGAAGAGGGAATGGAGGCAGGGGTAACCTGCCGGGAGTCTGTGGGACAGCCAGGTTCCCAGCAGGGAGCTGCCAGCAGAACTGAGAGACCGGGCTCTCAGCAACTCACACTCGCCTTCTTAGGTCAGTGGAAGTGCTCCTGGTGAGTACACGTACCACCGACCCAAGGAAGGTAGCATCAAGATGCACCAGTTCATTAATTGCCGTGGTGGCTCTAAGTCAACTTACGATAAAGTCAACTTACATTTCTAGTGTAGACATACCCTCAGGTACTATCCTGACGAGGGCTAGATAAGTACCATAGATAAATTGTTGCCATTTATCTTTCACTGGTGGAGATATTAATTCAGGTCACAGCTGCCCTACCTTTAGCTACGCTACATTGTTTAAGTTTTTATGAGCCTTTCCCTGGTTATTAATCTTGGCATGTTGGATATTCAGCACAAAATTGCCATAGGAGCAACTATTCTCCCAAATGAAAAGTTATCAGAAGTCAGTGATGCCTTTTTCAGCCAAATAAGGCCCTGATCTAAAATCCATTTAAGTCAGCTGGAATCTCCATTAATTACCATGTGTGTGCTGCCCCACACTGGCAGAAAAGGGGTTAAAAGCAGCTCTAGGGAGGCTGTGCTGGAGGCAGCCAATTAGAAAGAGGCTGAGAGGAGCAGCCAATCATGGCCCGGCTGGCTCATATAAGAAGGGCTGCAGGGAAGAGCATTGATCAGAAACCAACTGGAGCTTGAGGCGAAGACCAGGCTCCTAGCAGGAGGAAGGAGCACCAGCACCTGGGGCAGAGCATTGCTGCAAGCTGGGACTAGGGGAGCTAAAGAGAGCTCCTGGTGGCAGCTAGGCCCTGCAGGCTGAGATCCTGAGGTAAGGGCAGTAGAAGGTGCTGGAGCTGCTTGGGAAACAGCCCCGGGACAGTGGACTGCAGCTGCCACTGAGGGAAGTGACTGGACTGTCAGACTGCAGTACATTTCCCCAGAAGGAGTGGGAACACAGAGTGCAGCACAGCCAGAGGACTGTGTCATGAAGAGAACACCACAGTCCTGGGAGTGAATGATGTGGGTCCCTGGAGCAGAAGTGACAGCACTGAGACACCACCAGAAGAGGGTACACTGGCTAGCAGAGCTGGTCCCTGGGACATCCAGCAGGGGGTGCCACCCTGTCACACCGTAGGATTTGGATCAGGATCAAAATGTGAAAAGTGGATATGCTTAAATTCCACCTACACACACACACACACACACGGAAGGAAGAAATAGGATAAACACTGTAAAACAGCAAGCCAAATGAGAACAGTAATGCTGTACCGTGGTGAAGAAGTGTGTTGTTAAGAGAAACAGGGTGGGTGTCAGGACCAGCATTCAATTTTCAATCCCCTTCTGAATTATACTTGCCATTTCTGGGCTGTTCATCATACTTAATTTTGTCTCAGGGCCAGGGTGAGCTGAGGTGAGTGCACAGTTTTTCTTCTTGTACCTAATCGATTCTTTCATTGACTGAACTTCAGTTTTGCCTTGTGCCTTACTCTTGTGCACTAGACAGCTATGATATTTTGATAGCCCCTGTACTGTAGTATCTGAGCTCTTCTCTAACTTTAATGTACTTCTCTTCGCACACCCTGGTGAGTTAGGGCAGCGCCATTATTCCTGTTGTACAGAGGCACAGAGAGATTGACTTGCCCAGGCTTACTCAGGATGTGATTTATAATCTATCTAGTGTTATATGCGCAAAAGGTTCACTCCTTGCTGGAACATTTCCTTGTGGCCAGGCAAGGCGCAGCAGCTGTACCCTCATATGGCACTGCCTGCCAACGGTTGCTCTGTGGTATCTCTTCCCGTAAGGTTACACTTTAGTTCACCCATTCTGGAGCAACAGAGTCCAACCCAACTATAGTCCAATGACCTTACAGAAGGGCTTCCATCTGTCTCTCTTTTACCCCACCTGTCTCTGAAACTGGTAGGGGAACCAAGGCCCTCTCTCCTCGCTGGTTTCCAGCCCAGGTACCCTGTAGCTAGCAGCCAAAGTTTACTCCCCCAGTCTCCTTGCTGCCTCTCTGGACAGCTTCCTATTTCTTTTATCCCCCAGCAAGTGACTGCAGACTGTCTGACTCTCTCTGTCTCTGCAGTCCCTTTCTGCTACAAACTTCCTGGCTTTGTAGTCACCATCCAGCTCCTACCCACCTGGGTAGTGTCTGGTGAAGTGACTTTTCAAAGAAAAGGGATTTGAATTCCTTACTTAAGTTCCTCGAATTAATATGATACAGTCCCTTGACACATACTGTATTCCATGACTGAGACTGACCAGCTTTCAGTAAAAGCCAAACCTACCCCAAATACTCTATAATGATGGCTAGAAGCTTTTTGATGAATCATTGAAAAGGGAAGTTCTTCTGTGTATGTGATCAGCATAGATAAAATCAGCCTGCATTTTGCTTTGATCTGAAATTAACTAAGCTAATTTTTCCATATCCTTGTGCAATCGCTTAGCTCTCTTTTTTTTCAATGTCTCTGAGATGTCTGGTGAATGAATACAGTCATTATGGTAATATATAGCCTTGCAAGTCTTTTTTAATTTATGTCTCTTCCCAAATCCAGACCTACTAATCTAGTAATTCTTCAAACTGATTGACTTTAAGTGGGCTAATTCCACATACAATGATGTATCTGGTCTGCAGTGCAGTTCTGTCAAACAATTTGTCAATCACATTACATTGTCTTCTGTTGTCAGGGTTAATTTGTTTGTTTTAATCTTTGTCTTTCACTCAATTTGAGCTGCTTCAGCTGTTTAAGTCTATTTGGGTGTAGAATTCTGATTTACACATCTCCTTCATTTTTAATGTAACCTTTACTACCTACTTTGAGACTATACTTGCAGCTCGTATTACTGTTCTGAAATCTTCATCTTAAATTTGTCCTATGTAATTTTTTTCAAAATAGCTTCTATACACATTTCATAGCATCATAGAAATGCAAGACTGGAAAGGATCTGGAGAGGTCATCTAGTCCAGTCTTATGCACTGAGGCGGGACTAAGTATTGTCTAGACCGTCCTTGACAAGGGTTTGTCCAACCTGTTCTTAAAAACCTCCAGTGCTGGCAATTCCACAACCTTCTCAGGTAATTTGTTCCAGTGCTTAACTACCCTGACAGTTAGGAAGTTTTTTCTAATGTCTGGCCTAAATCTTCCTTTCTGCAATTTAAGCCCATTACTTCTTGTCTCGTCCTCAGTGATTAAGGAGAACAATTTATCACCCTCCTCTTTATAACAACCTTTTACGGACTTGAAAACTGTTATGTCCCCTCTCTGTCTTCTCTTCTCCAGACTAAACAAACCCATATTTTTCAATCTTTCCTCGTAGGTCACGTTTACTAGACCTTTAATCATTTTTGTTGATCTCCTATGGATTTTCTCCAGTTTTTCCACACCTTTCCTCAGGTGTGGTTCTACAACCAACTGGCCATGGGCAGTCAGGTCTAGGAATGGAAGCAAGAGGTCAGCCTACTGGTTAGAGCTGGGTCCAGCCAAGGGTCAGGACCCGCGAGAGAGAAGCCAAATGCCAGAACGAGGGTCAACCAGAGGCAGAGCCAGGGATCAAATCCAAAAACTAGAGAGGAGCAGGAGCTGGAACAAAGCAAGAGCAGAGACTAGAACAAGGGCAAGCGCAGCATGGTACGCATGCTCAGGCATGGTATGTATTGAGCAGCCACTGATCTGCAACAGGGGCCAAACTTATGGATTGCTAAACCAGCAGCCAGTCAGGATTTGTGGCCATTCTGTCAGTTCCAAGGCAGTGCAACTAGGCTCATTGGTTTTCTAGCAATGCAATTAGTCAGGAAGCCAACCAGCAGCCAGTTGTAGCTGGTCTGGTCCTTGACAGTGCACAGAACTGAACACAATACTCCGACGTGGAGGCCTTTTCAGTGTTGAATAGAGCGGAAGAATTATTTCTTGGGTCTTGCTCACAACACTCCTGCTAATGCATCCCAGATGATGTTTGCTTTCTGTGCAACTGTAATACATTGTCAACTCATATTTGGTCTGTGACCCACCATAACCCCCAGGTCCTCTTCTGCAGCACTCTTTCCTAGGCAGACATTTCCCATTTTGTGTCTTATTTTCCAGTTGCTCTCACTGAACTGCATCCTATTTATTTCAGACCATTTCTCCAGCTTGTCAAGATCATTGTGAATTCTAATCCTGTCCTCCAAAGCACTTGCAACCCCTCCCAGCTTGGTATCACCCACATGCTTTATCTGTGTACTCTCTGTGCCAGTATCCAAATCATTTATGAAGATATACAATAGAACTGGACCTGGAACAGATCCCTGGGGGACCTTACTCAATATGCCCTTCCTGCTTGACTGTAAACCATTGATAACTGCTCTCTGAGTACGCTTTTCCAAACAATGTGTCCTCACCTTACAGTAGGTTTCTCCTGGCTATATTTCCCTAGTTTGCTTATGAGAAGGTCATGTGAAACAGTATCAAAAGCCTTACTAAAGTTAAGATATATCGCATCTGCTGATTTCCCCCCCTGCCCACAAGGCTTGTTACCCTGTCAAAGGAGGATATGAGGTTGGTTTGACACAATATGTTCTTGACAAATCGAAGTTGACTCTTACTTATCACCTTATCTTCTAGGTGCTTACAAATTGATTGCTTAATTATTTGCCCTATTATTTTTCAGGGTATCGAAGTTAAACTGAGTGGTCTATAATTCCCTGGGTCCCTCCTTTATATAGATATGGACACTTGGCCTCTCAGTTGGTGTGTTAATTCAACTGCTTCTCCTCCTGGCTGGGGCATCCCGTCATTTGGACCTTAAAGCGTAATTGATTTAGCCTCTTTCTCACACAGCCAGATTCCTTCACAGTCTGTTTAGGGCTAGAAAATCAATCTGACCCATGTTCAGGGGATACGGATGTGACACCATCTCTTCCAAGTAGTGGGTTAGAGCAAAGAAAAGGCTCTCTGAGAATTCTGCTTTGGTTCCGTCTGACCGTAGGGCTGCTGAGTCTGCTGTCCAACTCACTACTTTTCTCTGGACAACTGAACAAAAATGGTTTCACTAGAGACTTGCAAGGATAAAAGATGGAGATTGAAGTTGGCAGCTTTTTCAGCAGGTAGGAAATGAGGCTTCCTATTTCTTACAGAAATTCTGCCTTCAGTTGTTATTGCTGGGATAATTCCAGGATTTAATGGGTATGCTTTCTGTAAGACCCAAGATATCATGAACCCCAGCAAAAGGACAAAGTGTTTTGTTTTTTTTTCATTTTATGAACTGACCTAGCAGAGAAAGGAAAAATATATAAATTGGACTAGCTGCCTCTCCTTGGATTCTCCGCATAGGTTAGGCATTTCTGGGGAGTAGCTATCTAAGTGAGTGTACAGAAGAGTCAGGCTTCTGTGAGCAAGAGCTGCCATATGAGAATACAGATGGCATTTCCTTCCCTACCATGATTGGCCACTTTGAACACAAATGCATTGTCGTTTACAATGTAAACCACCGAATCATATTACAGTGATCACAGCAGCGCTTTCGAGATTCCATAGCTCTGTGTTTGCCATGTGTGATGGGGTGGACTAAGGCCCACAGGCCCTTGCTGGAGGCCTCTGTGTCCTGCCACACTCTGACCCAGAGCGGAGCAGAAGAGAGGTGCTCCAAGGGGAGGTAGAATGGCTGCAGGTGAAGCAGCCAGTTAGGAGCCAGGAGAGTCATATAAAGAGGGGTAGCAGTGACAGTCAGTTAGTTCCTTGTTGGAGTTAAAGAGGTGCAGTTGGTGCTCCTGACTGGCTAAAGGAAATGGCAGCACAATGGACAGCTCAGTGCTAGTAGGGATTTGGGGAGTGAGGAAGAGCTCCTGGCT
This sequence comes from Chelonoidis abingdonii, assembly GCF_003597395.2. Taxonomy (NCBI): domain Eukaryota; kingdom Metazoa; phylum Chordata; order Testudines; family Testudinidae; genus Chelonoidis; species Chelonoidis abingdonii. The sequence goes on along the minus strand of NC_133785.1, from coordinate 36,621,306 downwards.
GGCTGCTGGGCCTGAATTTAGAAGGGCCCCGTGCTAAGGGTATGGTGTCGGTGAAGGCTGAGGCTGTGAGGAAGTATCCCTGGGAACTGAAGACAGTTTTGCTAAAGGGACATGGTGGCATGTGGCTGCTATTCTTCGGGTCCCAGGCTGGGACCTGGAGTGATGAGTCGGCCTGGATCCTCCTTGTAGGCCACTGGGGAAAGGCCAGTTGGCCAGCAGTAAACCTCCAGAAGAAGATTAAATGGTCAGGAAGCCCAGCTAGAGAGCTGAGGCCAGAACAGACTAAGAGGGCAAAACCATTGCCTCCCGGGAGGAAGGGGTACAACCTGATAACAGGTCCGGGACTGCTTTAAAGAATGCAGACACACCCCACAAGAGTGGGGTGCTTGCAGGAGCTGGGTGCTGACTCTGTTACACCATGTCAAAGAAGGCTCTGCTTTAACTGCTCCATTGCTGACCCTCCACTCCAGCATCTCTGCAGCAGCCTTCCACTGAAGTGCTGAAGTCCCTCTCCAAACACAGTGGTGCATTGGGCTGTGCATTACCTAGCTCAGCTGATGCATCGAAGTGCACTGAAATGCTAACACACTTGTGCTGAACATGTTCTGTGGCTGGTGGAAATTACATCACCATCATAAACAGACAATACAAATGGTTCAATAGCTGACAACTCATTATCTCTGGCAGAGCAAAAAGTGATGAATTAGCATGTTCTCCATCTTAGAGCCATGCCCTCTTCTTTCTCACTCACTGTACAGGCATTTTAATATATATCTAGGCTACCCCTTGTTTGGAGCTCTGACCTGCTACTTCAGCTTTGCTTCCTCCCACTGTTTGGCAGAGATCGCTGCACTGTGTGAGAAGAACTGGCTTGATACAGTGCTGGTTTCAAACTTGGCATGAGCAGGGAGCAGACAGCTGGTGTGAAAGCAGTGGTAGAACATGCAAGGGAAGATGAGTGAGATGGGTGTGAGGAGGGAAACAGGGATGGAATGATGATGAAGAATAGGGTGAAGAATGACTCTTCCAGTCATCAAAATTACAGTTTTCTAGTTTCTTTGAAGAAAGACTTATGACCACCAGGGCCATTCACCCCAGTTGCCTGCTTGGTAGAGAATGGCTTTATCTTGGCTGCTCAAGATTGAGTTAAAAGTTATCACCTAGCTGCCACTACCGAGCGCCCTGCAGAGGAAGGTGGTTTTGCATATGCTCTTTGGGGCAGGGATTGTGTCTTTGTAAGGGCTGGTACAACACCACACATGTGGCCTCTGGAGCTATTGCAATATAAATATTAAATAATGTAAATAATGGGTATTTACCAGATCCCATCACCATAGTATCTAAGCACCTCATGAATGCCAGGGGACCAGATCCTCAGCTGGTACAAATCAGCTTACCTCTGTTGACTTCAATGAAACTATACCTCCATGCATCAGCTGAGGATATGTGCCAATGATTGTATCATCTCCACATCCCTGTTGAGTAGGGAAGTATGACTGTCCCCATTTTGCAAAGAGAGAGTAAGTGACTTGCCAAGGCCACACAAAGGCTGTGTAAGAGTCACAAGCCAGTGCCTTCACAACAAGACTATCCTTGCCCTCTGATGGCTAGTTTTCTAGTTTCCCCGCTCCCACTGGGTCCATACCAGACCTACCCACCCCACAAATGGAAGAACTAGAAAGAAACTCCATGTGCTGACACTCAGTTTCTAATCTTCTTGTAGGAAATAATCCATACAGAGAAGGTGGGTCCCTGTGTTTTTATAGGTCCTACAAAAATCAAGTTTTTGTTTCCTTTTGTTTTTGATTATTGCACTGTGGCAAAGGAGAAAATTAAAGAAGAAAACTAGATTTTTAGCTTCTGGGTGTATTACTGCTTTCATACAGACCACTCGGAGTGGGGCCGGGCAGTATGTGTAAATACCAGATTAAGAGCAACCCAATTTTGTTATTGAAAAAGTAGTAGTTTCTAGGCCATTCAAGTTCACTGCAAAAGGGATGAGACTTTGTGGACCAATAACAAAAATGAATACATTGCAGGTTTCATCCCAGCCAAAGGGGCACCCATCACGGCAACTGTTGCACTTGCACCTCTCAGACCAGAGTCCCACGTTTGATTATATTTTTTTCTTGCAAATTTCTCAGCTGAAGGATTTCTCCTTTGAATCAGCTACATAAGCCCTGTGGTTCTGAAGCTGAAAGAAAATGGTTCTTACCCTAGCTCTCCTATGGGATTTATACAGCTGTGGTTGTAACACATGGATTCATCCTGCCCAGGTTTCTCATTTCTTTTTTTACAAGGAATTCTGGCTTCTCAGCAGCTGGCTCCTCAGACTCCTCACCCCTTTGTTTTCCATGCTGTGAAATGGGAGGCCTTAGGAAAGGCATTCAGTTATGCACACTGGACAGCAAGAACAAGGTCAGTTTGCAGCAGAACTGATCATCTCCAAGCCCACAGTTGATATCACTGAGAGATACTGAGTGACGTCTGCATTCCTGGGAAGAGGCTCATGCCTGACAAATGTGTCTGAATTCTCTGATTACATTTCATCATTGGTAAATGGAGGACATCATTTATCAGGATTCCAGGGAAGCATTTGATACTGAACCATGCAGGATGATTTATAAAGTAAGAAGAAAATGTGGGGAAACTATAGATAATAGTTTCAAATCAGACTGGTAACATAAGAGAGGGATACAAATGAAGAGTATAGTCCAAGGAGCAGAGAGATAATGTGGGCTGGACAAGGGTTGGTATTAGTAAAGGATAATGCTCAAAATAATCTCATTTTCTGATCGAACAAAACTGGATACATGGGACCAGGAGAGAAGAAACAGCACATGCACAACAAACTGATTTTAAATGAAACTGCAGTCCAGCATTCAGAAAAGCAAGGGAATACCTTTAGGAGCCAAAAGCAATATTCTACAAGCTGATTGTACAATGTAATCTAGAGAGTGAGTTATCATACCAGCATCAATGTCCTAAGGCAGCTACCTGGAGAGTCACTAGTCACAGTCCTATATTAAAGGACAGCTGAACAGACTTCACTGGGAGCTGTATATTGTTATGGCAAACGTATGTACTGTTGGATCATTCGGTGGAGGATAGAAACTTGCCATGAAGGGGTTAAGCCAAGTAAGGCTTTGACAAAAATTGCCTGACATGAGCATGGTTACGAAGGGATACTTGGGTAGACCTGGACACACTCTTTTGTCTAGGGGGAGAACCCAGGCGGCTCAGCCACTGTGAACTTTGGCTATGGTAGGACAAGGTGCTGGAGATGCATTGTGCAGCATACTAGCTGGAGAGAACCTGAGAAGGTGTTTTGTGTCCATGTCCAACTTAACTAACCCGTGGCCAAGACCGAGAATAAAAGAGGCCTTTGGTGACAGGGTTGAGTTTTGGGCCGGGGGTTTCTGGGCTATAGCTGAAGGCTTAGAATGCCGGATGCTGGACTCAGAGTGAGAAAGGCAGAAAGAGAAGCTTCTGGTCAAAGGTTCTGGACACAGCTGTACATCTGCTGAGTTTCTCTAGATTGCATTGTCTGGGGAGGGGGGTTGATGCTCTTGTTGCCACCTTTCTTAGCGGCAGACAGGACGTATGTATCTAGTGTGAATAAAACGGACAAGTGAAAATGGTCTGTCTCACTGGTATCTCGCCCAAAGAGTAACCAACCCATTGTAAGATGCCAAGTGCTGAAGATGCAGGGGACCATTCTCAGTGAGGCATCAAGGAAAAAACCCTCTATTTTAAGCAAGAGAGAGACTGTGAGATGGGTTCCCAGATACATGTATAAATCCCAGTAAATAGCAGACTTAAACTCTGCTCTGAGCCACTAATAGAAGACCTGATCCAAAAGCTTGCTGGAATCAGCGCCACAGCAAGCTAAGACGAACGAGATAGTGCCAAATACTATGAGACAAGGGTATAAACCTTCCATAAGCCTGACTCGTGTCAGTTGACTGGGGCCTGGACATAAAATGTATGGGTCCTGCACATCACACCCATATAGCTAGGCCATGGGAGGCTTTTTATGTGAAAATCAGAATTTTGAAATCAACATATTGATGTAGAGGAACCTGTCAGCACAGCAGTAACAAACTTGGCCTTGTGTTCGAAGCTGACTTGCCGGATGCTGCCAAAGACCACAGCCTTGAGCTGCATCAGCAATACTGAGGTAGGACACATTGTACAGAAAACATACCAGGAAAGAGACACCAAAGCGAAGGACAAGGATATTAAAGCATTTGACGCAATGTCGAGCAGCGTTTTTTTAAAATGAACTAGTTTGGGGAGGACAAGCCACTTCAGATAAAATAAGAACCAATCTACCAATCTGAAGTTCTACCTAAACCTGGATCTGATCCCTTTGAGAGAGCTCAGAAAAGTTGCTTTTTCCAGTTTTAATTTTTCATCCTTTCTTCCCTCCCTGGTTCCATGTGGCCCCAGGAGGGACAGAGAAGAAACATCCTGACAGTTCAGTTTGCTTTGATGCAGGTAGAGCCAGATATCATATGAAAGAGAATCCCAGGCCAATTCTGCAGATCCTCATGGTTCAGATATGCTACACAGAGCCATGTTAACTTTGGCCTTAAATCTGAACCAAAGCTTTTGGGGTTTGCCTGTCACTGAGAGGGCCTAAGGCTAGACTGATTCTAGATCAGTGGTTCTCAAACTTTAGCAACCCGAGGATCACCCCTCATTTTAAAAATTTTCATGGACCTCCCCAAGCTGGCTTCTAATTTTTCTTGGGGGTGCTCAACCCCTGCTCAGCCCCAGGCACTGCCCCCACTACCTCCCTTCCCCCAGGGCCCCACCCCCACCCCACCTCTTCCAACTTCTCCACCACCCCTGCCCTTCCTCTTCCCTGCCTTTTTCTGCCATCTCCCCTGAGTGCACCCCATCCCCGCTCCTCCCCTTCTCTCCCAGCGCCTCCTGCACACTGCTGAACAGCTGTTCCGCGGCGTGCAGGAGGCACTGCGAGGGAGGGGAAGGAGTTGATGAGCGGGATCGGTGGCCACGGACATGACTTGTGGACCCCTGGAGTATCCTTGTGGACCCCCAGGGGTCTGTAGACCCCAGTCTGAGAACCGCTGCTCTAGATGTTACAAGAAGGTATAGGGGACCCACAGAGAGGGCAATGGGGGGGTTGTTGCTATTCTTCCCTCTCATGAGGCTTCTGCCAGGAGGTGTCAGGTGTAGTTCTCCACTACTCCACTGAGCAGGGGTTGCAATTCCCTGTGCATCGCCTGGTCACAGCCACACATTTTTAGGCTTCACTGGCTCCCTGTGGACACTCTGGTCACAGTGAAGATTACGGATACTTTGTGATGTAAGAGGCCTCTACCAGGACAGAAGCTGGCACAGATCCTTCCCTCGGTTCAACCAATGTGGTGTATCAGGTTACAGGGTAAGCTGTGTGTTAGACCTCTGGGGACAGATTCATCACCTTCCCCATATCCTGTCACTCAGATTGCGTCTTTGGGCTGCAGGCTCCGTGATAACATGTCAGGCCCAAAAGCTCCTGGGGCACCTAAATCCTTTTCCTCTGGGAGCCTGTGACCTGAGACTGACTAAAGTGACTCAAAACCAGCTCCTTCAAAGCAAAGTATTATTTGTGCCTTCCCGCAAGGGTACATACACAGCATGCAGAGGCAGGGGACAAGACACCAGCAGGGCTGGTTCTTAGCTGACTTTCCTTACCAGTCTGGGGGCAGTTCTCCTCAGACCAGACGCCCCTACTCCTGGCTTGGGAGAGACAGACAGACTCTGTGGCATTCCCGCAGTCTGTGACCCAGACTCTCTGGCAGCCACTCTAGATAAGAGCCTTTAGGCATTTACTGCCCCTGTTGATCCTAGGCCCTGACCTGAGAAAAGTAAACCTGGTAGCCGGGACAGAGTCTGGCAGCTGGGCATTTCCTAATTAACAGCTCCCCCATTGCTCCCTTAAGGCTCTTGGTATTCTCCTTGGAGGTGCCTTATTGCTGTCCTTATTTCATTTCCTCATTGTTTCCTCCTAACAGCTGCCTTTGATTTAACTTCATGCAGTCAAGCAGGAGAATATCAAGTAGGTAAACAAATATGGTGCATACAATATTCATAAGAAATAATACTCCCTCATTCTCCTCAGGGTATCAGTGGTCAGGCATTACTCTGATAGGACAAGGCTCCAATAGCGCTACATTTAGGAGGTATATTCTCATCATAGCACATAAGGATTTAAGCATATAACTCTCCTTAGTCTTACCAGAATTTGTGCACATCAATTCCCAGGCACAAAAAACACGCTGTATATTCCTTGAAGTCTTTTGGAAAACTATTAAATGTCCATGATAGAAAAGTGCTACTAAACTCATGCCACATTTGGGGATTGAGAGCCATATCCTCAGTCAGTGCAAATGGATGTGGCTCCATCAACTTCAATGGGGCTACTCCAGGAGATGCCAGCTGAGAATATGGCCCCACTCTGCCTTACAAGTGGCAGCTGTAGTTTAGAACAGGAGGTTTTCTAGGAATATGCAAGAATCCAAACTGAGAAGAGGTCTGGTCTTGTAGTTACTACACTGGTCTGCTCCTAAGGTGGTGCAGGTTTAATACCTGGGTTTTGCCACAGACTTTTCTTGGGCAGTTATTTAATCTGTCTATAATTTAGCTCCTGATCTGCAAACATTCAGCTATTAATCAGCTGTCTGTCTTGTCTATTTAGATAGTAAGCTCTCTGGGGCAGGGATTGCCTCTTGCTATGTATATATACATTGGCTAGCAAAATGGGACCCTGATCTCAGCAGTGGCCTCTGGTGCTACTATAACATTAATGACAAATAAAATCTTTACTTACAATTTCTGACAATCTGCCTTGAGGCCCCAGCCTACCTGGCTGCTCAGGAGAGCTGTCAACACTCTTTTGTGCAGGTTGTCGTTGTTATCAGGGCCAAGAGAAATGTCAGATCGTTCCAGCAGAGACAATGTGTGCAACCAAAAATAGCTGATAGATAGGTGCAAAAAAAAAAAAAGTTTTCACCCTTCCAAGGATGAAGGTACCAATCCTACAATTGTCGACAGTACTTCCTGATTTTTCCACTGACTGATTATTGCCAAGTATTTGAGGTAGGCACAGCCACTCAGACAGATTGATGTGCCTTGTCTCTGCAGTAACAATCCCAATGCCTGACAGATGCTTTTGCTCTGAATGATCCTTCCTATCATTCTGCATCTTAAAAAGTTTAAACACCCAGTAGAGAAAAATATAGCTTGTCATCTATATTTGCTTTGGCTAAATGAGATCATTCATGAACAAGGACAGGAAGTAAAATACATGCAGCCTTCATATCGCCCCAGGGCTGCTTACAAGTAGTAGCTGTATTAAGTTTAGGAATTTAAATTAGGAAACATCCTTGAGGAACAAGAATTTTGGTTAGAAGGATAATTTTTTTTTTTTTAAAGGAAACACCCAGTTGTAGGCAAGCCCATTTTGTGGCACCAAGTATTAAGGAAAGAGAAGCTTGTCAGAATCTAGGTTGTCGCGATATTGTAAATTTGTGTAACAGGAGACAGAAGATGAAGTGTGTGTAGACATACAAACAGGGGGTCAGACCCTGGCTATGCTGCCATTAACTTCAATGTGGCCAAGATGTTGCTTCATCCACAGGGTGTTGCTTCATGTTCAGGGGCCATTATGGGTATCTCTGCATAGTCCATGGAAGTGAGCCTCCTAGCCCTGGTCAGCAGACTTGGGATAGCAGGGCTCACAGCAGTGCCCCAAAAATAGCTGTGTAGACAGCACCTTGAAGTTGCAGCTCAGGCTCTGAAACCTAGGGCAAAGGGCTGGGGTTCAGAGCCTGAGCTGCAATTTCAAAGCGGTGTGTACACAGCTATTTTTAGAGCACTAGCATGAGCCCCTCAAGCCCAGTCTGCCGACCCAGGTTAGGAGGCTCTGCTCCATGGGCTGTGGAGAAAGTAATCGGGTATATATGTCACCTGGAGTGTCCTTATTTAATAGCTCTGTCCAGATTACAACACAAGAAGGTTTTATCAGTAAAAATAAACTAAGAGTCAGTATGCAACAAAGTAATCAAATTTGACAAATGGAACCTCACCTCTTCCTGATCTTTATTATTGTCAAATATTCCTGTGTCTGTCTGCTTCTCTCCTCTCTCCTTTTATAGTCATTGCTTCTTTCTTCTAAATGCCTCCTGAGGCTCTGGCCTGGAAACTCCCTTGTTAACTGAAGCTATCACAGCATTAATAAAGCAAAGACCTCACAGCAAGAATAAGTCTGGGGCACTGGCATTCACGATGCTTCCAGTTTACTTGGCGACATGGAGTTCCAAAGGTTGGAATTTATTCTCCCTTTTCACCCCCCATGCTACATACAAGAATAGAACATTTTAAACATTTAAAAAACAAACAAATAGAAGTAGCTTTCAAAATGCAATATAATTTCAAATTGAAAAATCAAAACGTTTCATTTTAAAAATGTGGGGATAAAATGCTTTAAGTTTTTGGGTTTTCTTGTTTTCCCTGACCTGAAAAAAATCAGTAAATTTGACATGAATTCACTAAATGTCTTGTCAGGTATGAATCTGCATTTTTCATCTAAAACATGTTTTGGACAAAAAATATTGCTTAGCTCTATAAAAACTCATATCTTGTCACTCTTTACAAGCCTCATTCAACTCCCACTGAAACAAGCGAGGCCTTTCCATTTCAATCAATGTTTGATTCTGCGTCATCAATGTAAGGGGCAAAACTCCCTGTGGGAAGTGTTCTGGGCCCTCAGTAATGTGAGGCTTTGGACTAAAAACCACTTCAGCAAACTACTTAAAACACTTACATATTCCCGTCAGAGTCCCTGGGCCTGCTCGTGTGCGTAACGATCTTGATGACTTTATCTATCATAGATACTACAGTGGTTCCCATTTAGTGTCTGAGCACCTTGCAATCTTTAATGTATTTCCCCCTCTCACAGAGGCGTGTGAGGATAAGTGCTATTATCCCCACTGTACAGATGGGAGCTGAGGCACCGAGACTAAAGACCAGATTCACAAAGGTATTTGTGTGCATAGTTCCCATTGAAAATAATGGAAGTTAGGTGCCTTTATAGCCTCGAGTTTCTGGGCCTACGTGTTTTTCAGAGAATGTCTGTGAGACAGCGAGGGAGTGAACTCAGGTCTCTCAGTTCCCAACCCTGCTAAATAGGAAGGACACATCCAGTGGCCTGGTAGCTCTGTCACTCACATTATGTCATAAATATGTATCATGACTGGAAATTGAAGCTAGACAATTTAGAATAGAAATTATATATATATAAAAAAAAAATTTCCCCTCTCACCCCTATGGGTGGTATGTGTCTTCCTCAACCTCGGGTCCTCTACCAGAGGCCTGGGAGTTTGAGGGTTCTGTGCAGTATCTTAGCTGTTCCTAGCACTGCACTCTTCTGGACAGAGAGCTCTGATGTTGTTC
>NC_133785.1:36570579-36609025 GCF_003597395.2 Chelonoidis abingdonii | reverse complement strand
TTGTCCATCCATAGTCCCCTCATACATTTCATATATCCCCTCTCATTAGGTCTGCTGTTGTAGTAGCATTCCATCAATTCCAGGTTCTCTTGTTTCATCCATGAATGGTTTGTTCCAGTAGCCCACTTATCATCAGATTGTCCTGGTTCCTCAACATCTGGCGCAGACCTTGTTAATCCAGGCAACGTCCGAGCCAGCATGACTCTCCTAGTTCGTGTCACTCTCCTATTTGAGGTAGGCAGGTGAAGTGTTAGGGGGTCTTTTGCCCAAGGACCCCTACTGGAAAGTTGGGTACCAACCGGGATTTGAACCCCAGTCTCTCGTATCAAAGGGCGGCACTCTTAACCACTATGCTATCCAGTCCATATATATATAGTCTGATTCTAACCTCATTTCAAAATCAAGTTCTCCTGATCCAATGCCTCCTTGGGCTGACATAGTTAACACATCACTGGTACACAAGGGAGTGATGTGACCAGCATAACGTCCAATCACCTTTGCCTGCCCTAACCCTATGGATCTATTGTGCAGCTAGGGGAACAAGAGGGGGCCTTTCAGTGTGAGATGCAAACCCAAACCCTTCACGGCTGTAGCCAAGCAGTTTAAAATCTCAGCTACCACTCCTGATTTACACCAGTCTAAACCCAGATAACTCCATTGAAATGAAAGGAGTTGGTTTGATTTACACCAGAATAAGGGAGCTCAGAAGCCTTATTTTTTTAAAAAGCAACTAGAGATCCTGAACGTTTTTTAGATTTCTGAAAGCATCCCAACCTGTCAAACCTCTCTTCAATTTGTTTTCACAGGACTTAACACCAGCCACATGGACTTCAAAATAAATGTGAAAAAATTAATCTCTTCTTAGTGTCAGCTAAATGTCAAGTTTGAGCCTGGGGTAAATTTCCGCAGTCAAGTTATAAACCCTCTGAAAACTGGATTTAATAATGGTAATGCTGACAAAGACTTGCCACAGCAAAGCTGGTGGGTGCCACTCTAATGTACCTATAACACAGCTGGACTGAGAAACAGATTCGGTGATTTATTGTTACTAGCTTGCTGCATTTCCAAAGATTTTGTAATTTAATGGACTTATTTTTTTGATACAGGCTAGAGTCTGGATCAACAGACAGATTAATTATTATAGTTTCTCCCTGTTATTTTACTAGCCTCACTCAGGGAAATTATTATTGTTGTTATGAATGGGAATTGTATACTAATTTTCCAGGCACTAAACTAAAAATTTACTCCGTTGCATCCATCAAAGCGGCTGTGTTATAAAACATAAAAGTTGAACTTGCTGTGACTGTTAATATAGTGAGTCTAAAAAGTGTTATGCGGTAGGTACCAGGAGCCTGGGTTGTGCAACAAGCCATATACACTGTGAAAATAATAATCTGTCTACGGTCTGAGTGATTGACAACAACAAATTTTCTAACTTCGGTCAATATTTTATGCACATGGATGTTGAAGAGAAAATTCTTTGATAAGTTTCTTGCTTCAGAGCTTGTTTATGCCTCGATCCAGCAAAGCACTTAAGCGTATGTTTAAATCCCATTGGAGTTAATATAGACTTTAAACATATGCTTAAAGTAAAGCACATGCCTAAGTAAGTACCTGCTGAATTGAGGCCTTATATAAAACTAAGTGAAAGTGGGGCCATATGATTGGCATATAGAGTCATAGAAATGAAGAACAGATAAGTGGTTAATATGTAATTATGTCATCATGTGATGCAGTTGTTGTGTCAACTGCATCAGCTGCACATAACTGATGACTGCCCTCTTACTGGATCCAGTGGTGGCTGGGGACTCTGCTCTTCATTGATGAAGCTGCTGCAAATTGGCTTGACAGAGAAGAAGAAGTTCTTCTTGAATCAAAGCACTGAGAACAGATATTAAAGTCTAGCTCTTCTTGGCAAAGCCCTGCCTGGGATAATTTAGTTGGGGTTGGTCCTGCTTTGAGCAGGAGGTTGGACTAGATGACCTCCTGAGGGCCCTTCCAACTCTGATATTCTATGATTCTACAAACACCTTCACAGAGAATGATAAAGACCTGTTCCTGTAAATTCTTAGTCCTGGGGTTACTTTTTACTTGCATGAATAGCAAAGGTGTGCACTGGGCTCAGGGTAAACCTGAGATTCTTTGGTCTCCTCTTGGGTGGTTCCAAATACCTGGTCAGGACTCTGGAATAGATCATCACTGGACCATACAGCCGCACCATGGACTCAGATGAAATCTATAAGGCTTCAACACAACATCACTGCACAAGAATGCTGCATGATGGCAACACCATCACAGACTCATCACATAACAAGGTGGAGCCGCAAAGCAACATCACAGCGTAAGAGAAGATAGCGCATGGGTTACTGCTATAGCCAATGATAACAGACCATGGGCTTGCAGTTCACCATGACTGGAGGTAGATCAAGGATGAGTGCCTCAATGTATCTGGGAGAGATTATTTTGCATTAGTTAGAGGAGTCTTGCCTTCTGTCCTGGCTTTCCTAAGTTTTTGTTCATCCTACTCATTCATCCTGAGCAGGAACTCCATTCTAGTTTATTGAATGTTTATTAATAAACATTCATGATATCAGAACATATAAAGCAATAAACACTTTGAGGCTGAGTAAATGCCAAAGTGGAGCCGAGGTTAGAGATGAATGAACAGAGAATCATTTATTCAGCGAGTTTTGCCTCTTTCACTGATCCTGAGTTTTCCCCTGATGAGATCACAATTTTCTCAAATTTACTTGTTACTCCAGATTGTGTTGGCACAAGCTCTGCGTGCTGTGTAAGTCCCTCATAGGCCCGATTTTGACGGCATAAGACGTCTGCACTTCCATATCTGCAAATATTTTCCCAAAACAAAGAAGAACACAGCAGAAGCAAGTTCATTGTTTTAGTTGAGGAAATATTCACAGAAGACGAGTTACTCACTTGGCTCTGCGTGATGTGTTTGATAACTTCTTATATCTAAAGATGATAACATCAAATTATTTTATTATTATAATGAATTATGAAATCTGGTCAGAAAATGGGATTTTTACCTGTTCAAAATTTTGACAAAAATATTTTTTCCTTTTTATCAAAATTTACTTTCAACTTTTTGTTGAAAAACTGTTTTAGTTTCTGTGTTTGACGTATACATACATTTTTTTTCAAAGAAAGCAGACACTTTTTTGTGTAAAATTTTGATTTGTCCAAAATCCATTAAACAAATGCAACAAAATTTTTTTTGACCAGACTTAATGAGGATAGTATTATTTTTGCAGTATTATAGAAGTGCCCAGTGGTTTGCAGTGCACATAAAGATGGGCTCCCTGCCTTGAAGATCTTTTCAATCTATGCCAAGATGAAAGCAAATGGGTGGAAGGGACAATTCAGGGAAAGAATACTGTGGTTATGGAGTATCTCTGGAGGCTAATGCACCTCTTAGAGGTAATTCAGAGAGAAGACACCAACTGGAAATTCTAATGACAATATTTGAAATAACATCTATGCAACCCACATTACTGCAGTGTTTCCCCCTGTAGTGACTGGTCCACAGAAGGAGTTAAGGAGTCTGCCACAGCCGCCACCCAGGGGACTTTCTGAGAGCTGGTCAAAAAATTTTGACAAACATGTTTCCTTTGACCAAAAGTCATTCTTAAAAATGAAAAACCCAAATTTTTTAAATCAGTTTTTTGATGAAAAACGTAACATTTTCAAGTTCAATATTTAATTGAAAAACAAATATTTGACTCTAAATTTGGGGGAATCTTTTTTTAAGAAAATTCCCATGAAAGTTACTTGGCATTTTTTGAACAGCTCCTGGATTGAGCCTCTAGCTCAAACAATAGCAGCTCATACCGCTGGATGGAGAGATCTTGAGGTCAATCCCTGTTCAGATCCTATAGCAAAGGATTGTCACATCAAAGTGTAACCATGTCATTTCTAATGAACGTATTAGTAGAAATACACTGGTCAGTAGAAGAAGCGGTTCTGAGGGGCCATTTTTGCTGACTGATGTGGTGGCAAGTTTGAAATAGATGGCAAAACCTTTGGAAAGTTTTGTTGTTTCGCCTGGCTTTTTAATGGCTTTGGAAAGAGTTGTTATTGCTGCTCTCTTTGGGGCAATCAGCCCTGAGATTAAAGTTTATTGGTAGCATTATGTTTCCATAAGAGGGGGTGGGAGGTGGGATGAACTTTCCTTTGTTTCATGTTTTGTTTTTTCCTGTTGATGAGCAGACAGTGCAGAAAAATCATCTGCTGTGAATTTTTTCTGCCAAGGCAGCTTCGTACGCTATCATCCATGCTTGTCAGCTACAGCATCTAGCATGCGAGGTCCAGGATCCCAGACTGCAATCCCTGACTGTTACAGCAATAAAATAAATAAATAATAGTAATAATTAATAATAATAATAAACCCTTGAAGATTCTCAAACATAGCCCAGGAGCTGAAGTTCACCAAGAATTTGAACCTGGTTCACATTGCTTGCATGGTCAGAGTCTATTTCTAACAACTTGCTGGCTCAGCTGAACAAGTCAAATTGAGTTGGGATTTGTGCTCTGTATTTAAATGTTTACATTTTAAAAAGTAGTTGTGTAAATAGGCAGGTGTATATCTTCTCATTACGTATTCCTCGGCGGTTTCCCTGGAGTCAAATTAAATGGTGAGCGCTGAAGAATCCTGATACACAAAGCATTCCAAGTGGCCTGGGATTATGACATAACGGTGTAATTTATAGTGTAAACCCTCTTGGGGAGCTAGAAAATGTCTCACAGCTCTAGACTCATTTCACACAACTAGGCAAACAACATCTTAAGTTTACATAGCAAATTACAGTGTTGGCTTAATCTTTCCCTTGGATTTGCATATAAAGTTTCCATTAGAGACAAGAGAAGTTACATTTGTGTATCCAAAAGAAGAATTTGGCTATGTAGAGATATACATACTACACATGTATGTTATTTACATATAACTTTATATCGTGTAACACATACCCCCCCCACACACACTTCAGTTACTTCTTAAGTGGAGCTCAACAGCTTTTGAACAATGCAACATATGAGACGGTATACTGGCTCTCTGGGGTACAGGATTGTTAGGGAGCCCCAGGACTCCAGGCTACCATGAGAAAGGCAAGAATTAGTACACAGGGAACAGAGACAGCTGGAGTCTTGCAGCTTTGCAAAAAAACCTGGGGAAGTCAAGTGGCTCCACTGCTGGGAGCAGCTCAAGAGACAAACAACGACTGTAAGGAAGGTGCAGGATCTGGTCACTGTTCTGCTGCCTTAGTTAGTCCTTACTCCTGGCATACCCCTTACTGTAATTTAAAAACACCACTTCCCTCTCTTCCTAATCTATCAGGTCCAAGTGCCAAGAATCCAGCCTAAAACATTGCAGGCAAGTCAGATTATCCACAAAACGGTACCGGTTACAGGCAAAATTTAACAAACCAAACACATGTTCAACACAAACCAAAGAGCTAGGGTAATTATCTCATTGACTTCAATGCCAAACAGCCTTCTTTTCCTCAAATAGCCTCTCTAGATCATCTCCGAGGTTCATGCCTTTCAAGGTTTGTTGAGGTAAAATAATCTTTGGAGAAAGATTTGCCACCTGAAGCATTTTGTGCCGTTAACAATTCCCATAAAACAACAGGCCACCCACTGGTTGAGTATATGTTACATGTCTCCCTCTAGTGGCTGGTTCTCATAAAGCCTTCTTGAGCTATCAGTCACTGATGTTACTCTTTTTACTGAATAATGAAAGTGTATGCTTTTAACGCTGGTGGTCCCGGATTCATTCTCCATGACCTGTTGATGGGGGTCGTTATACTTACACTGTTGTTCATTAGAGATTGTGATAATATTTTAAATGTCTATTTATATTTGCGGGGGTGAGAAGGAGAAGGAAGAGTAAAAGTACATTGCATGCTCTATCTTGGAAAATATATCACCATGGCCCTGAGACTTTACAGATTGCGTATTTTTTAAAAATGTAATTTCATTCTGCTTTGAACTGATGCTGTGGTTAAAAAAAGCTTTAATTTTTAATTGTGTTTCAATTCCAGGATGTCTTCAATTTGAGGGCAGTTTTAATAATTAACGAGGATGAGCTAGCATAGCATATTAAAAACACTCTCCAAAATTACAGCTCCTAAATCATTGTGTTGTAATATAACTGCACTCCCAAAATGAGGCTTTATGAAAAATAACAGCTTCATAGATATAATTTAACATGAATTATAGCCTCCTTCAGTCACAACTGAACCTCTGCTGCCCACATACCGGATTCATTCCTGGTGTAATTTCATTGACTTCATATTTTACATAAAATGTCTCTCCCCTTTATTTTCGGGCAGTCATTACATATTACAAAATTGCCATTGGGAATCTTGCCCTCTGACTGGTTGCCAAATTGATCAACACAAGGCCATGGCTCAAATGCTGTCTTCAGTTAGACGCGTGCAATCCAGTGAATCAAATTCAGAAGTAACGAAGAATGGTACAAACTGTGCACTGGTAAGACAGTAGAAGTAACTGAAGATGATCCCAAAGCTGTGCTCAAGAACTCAGATTCTTTCGAAATTCAGAAGTAATATTTTGTAAAGCCTAGCGCTCAAGCGGGATTAACAGTCTGTAGGTCTTTTACTGGCCTTCTGTTCACCTGTGAACGTCACCCAGGGAATTTTCCCCTCAGATCCATAAATCAACTATAAGTCTCCACCTCTGCAACAGCAGAAAGGTGTCAAATTGCAGTAATAAGTTATATGTGTGCAAGTTCACCATTACAGCCCCCAATGAACTGTGTCAAATCTTATATGGAGAAGCGGCATTTTCTAAAAACACCCTCTTTCTCTAAAGGCTTTGGATAAGTTGTTTTCCCGGAATCTCACTCCTCTCTGGAGAGCTAACATCCAAACCCTCATCATCTCATGTCTCAATTACAGCAATATCCTTGTCTCTGACCTTGACAAATGCAATCTCACCCCTTCTCATATCCATTTAGAAGACTGCTGCAAAGATCATTGTCCTACCACCTCTCCCTGAATCCCTCCACTGGCTCCTACTGCTCTGTCTCATCAAATATAAGTTATTTGTCTTCACTTTGAAGGTCCTTCATGGCCAATTCTTCCCTACATATCATATCTCATTTTCCAGAAGATGTCAACTCCTACCTCCAATTGGGCTGTGGTGCCAGTCTCCTTTGCCTACTTGTTCAATTTGCAAACAAGCACTTTTGTGCTTTCTCCCATGCCACCCCTCATAATTGGCTCCCCATTCCTTAAAATATTCCTTTTCCATGAGGTCTAAAAAGTAACTGATCACAGTTAGGGTGCTGGTATGCAGAGAACACTCTATCATGCTAATATAAAGGAAAGTGATCAATTGTTCTCATGTCCACTGAAGGTAGGACAAGAAATAACGGGTTTAATCTGCAGCAAGGGAGATTTAGCTTAGATATTGGGGAAAACTTTTTAACTCTAAGGGTGGTTAAGCTCTGGAATAGTCTTCCAAGGGGGGTTGTGGAATCCCCATCAGTGAAGGTTTCTAAGAACAGGGATGGTCTAGGTACAGTTGGTCCTACCTCAGCACAGGGGGATGGACTTGATGACTTCTCGAGGTCCCTTCCAGCCTTACATTTCTATGATTCTATGCTGAACAATATTGCCTCAGCCGGGGCAGATCTCAGACCCAGGTCCGCAAGGTTGCCAAGTAAGAGCCTTACCCTCTGCACCACCACACTGCAAGGCTGGACAAGGGAACTGCAGCCAATACCCCACAGCCAGAGTCTGCATCGGCCGACTCAGCAGGATCAAGTGATTAGCAGGTGATTGGACACAATTTAATATAAAGCTTCTTGGGCTTCTTGTCTGAGCAACTAGTCTCTTATGCCTGTTGCTGCCCAGACCCCTTTGAGACCAAACACCTGCTTCCCAAGCCAGTCTTCTGACCTGCCTGTACCTTCATCCCTGGATCTGCCTGCAGCCTACATTGACCAGCTTGCCCCTTGCTTGTTTACCAACTGCCATCCTCCAATGGACTGATATCCCAGCTGCTAACTTGGCTGCACCCTGGACTAAAAAACCTGGTTTTCCCTTCAGGCAAAAACCTTGCCCTGATCTCTCAGTGAGGCCCAGCTGCTCCCCAACCATGACCATCAACAATGCCCACCCACCACCCAGCCTCAGACCTGATCTTGAACCCTATGGCCCTGCTTGTTCATTGTAGGCCATGGCACCCTGTTTCTGTGTACTCTGTACTGTACAGTCTCTATCCATCCGTTATCTATTGTCTAACGTGTAGATTTCAAGCTCCTTGGGGCAAGGGACTGCGTTTTTGTTCTGGTGTGCCTGGCACCCTGAGGTCCTGGCCCATGAATAGGGCTTCGAAGTGCTACAATAACACAAATAATAAATAACAATTCAAATTGTCCATTCTACAAACCGACAGTTCGTCTTATAAAGGGAATAAGACAGTACCATACAGCAAACTGGAGTTCCTTCCTGCTCTGCCAGGATTTATGCTTCGGACCTCCAAAGCAGCCAAATAGAACTGGGCCCCCAGCTCTCACTGACTTCCATTAAAAGCAGACCCCAAAATTACAGCTGCTCAGTCATTGTGTTACAATGTATTTACACTTCCTAGATGGGGCTTTATGAAAAATACTGTCTCCATCATTATATTTTTACGTTAAGTTTCATAGTTCCATAAATTTTAAGGAGGCCAGAAGGGACTATTAGATCATCTCATCTGACCTCTTTGAGAGCACAGGCCATTGATTTCACCCACATACCACTATGATGAGTCCAATAACTTGAGTTAGACTAAAGCATTTCAGCTCTCAAGTGACTAAACTGTTGTGTGCTGCAGGCAGAGAACAGGAAAGAGAGTGGTGCCCTGAGATGTCAGGAAATTGATTAGATGAGATATACCCCAATCTTCCTAGCAGGTGATCCTCTCCACGTGCTGCAGAGGAAGGCAAAAATACCCCAATGTCCCTGCCAATCTGACCTTTTAAACATAATTTCCCCATGGGACAGTGCAGTTGATGCTGTGTTGGTCCCAGGCTATTAGGGAGACAGGGTGTGTGTGTGTGTGTGTGTGTGTGACGTATCTTGTATAGGACCAACTTCTGCTGGTGAAAGAGACAAGCCTTTGAGACACATTGATCTCTTCTTCGGTGCAAAGAGCCCTGTGTGGCTCAAAACCCAGTCTCTCTCACCAACTGAAGTTGGTCCAATAAAAGATATTACCTCTCCACCCCAATCTCTCTAATAGTCTCCCCAAGTCATAACTGAACCACTGATCAGCTTCAGATCTGGGGTCATTCCATTGACCTCCTATTTAAAATACTTATTTTCTGACAGTCATTACATATTACAAAATCAACGTCCAGTGGGAGCCGGTTGACTCACTCTTTTAGGCCCTTACCTATATGTCCTCTTGAAATGCATCTTTCTCTTCCATGCCATTGAAAGAATAAAGGGAGCCTTCACTTCTGTCTTAACGGGGGCTTGTTTTTTAAGCTGAGCTGCGCGAGCATGTGACTTGTCAGGTTAGAACATGTTTTGAAAGGAAAAGGTGCTACCCTGAAAGCCACAGTTAGCATCTGTTACTTTCAAAGAAACCTGAAGCTGCTACTTCAGTTATCACTTGATTGTCAGACTTAGCTGCAGCATTCTCCATTTAACATAGCAGGCAATTCAGAGCTATCCATTTAATTTGGTCAGTCATAAGAGCTTGTACAGGGCTAACGTTAGTAGGATGTGGATTGTCTGGGGGTGCAGAAGTAGATTTTTAATTGTGTAAAAACTAGAGCAGGGCAAAAGTTTTCATGTTAAACTCTTTGGAGTGGGGGAGCAGATGGGAAGCAGATTTGGTGACACTCAAATTCATGTTTGTTTATTGAATTGTTCATGTCAAATCCCAGTTCCGCCCCTCTCCCCTCGACTTCAAAATGATTCCATTAAAAAAATTTGAAAACCATAATAGAATACTTGAAATTGAAACAAAAATATTTTGGGGTCTGTGATGCGCTGGACTAGGCCCTGAGGCCCCCTGCTGGAGGCTTTATGGCCCTGCCACACCCTGCCCCAGAAAAGGGCAGTAGAGAAGTCCTCCAAGCTGCCTAGAGTGGTTATGTGGGAAGCAGCCAATCAGGGCCCAACAGGTCAATATAAAAAGAGCTGCAGGACCAGTGTGAGTTCAGTCCCTTGCTAGAGCTGGAGGAGAGTGGATGGTGCTCCAGGCTGGCTTCTGCAACTATATGATGACAAGGCCCTGAGATAAGGGTGAAGAATGTGCTGGAGCCCAGGGAATTATAGCAGCAATGCAGTTTATTTAAAGGGACATTGTGACTGGCTGCTACTTATAGGGTCCCTGGGCTGGGACCTAGAGTAGAGGGCGAGCCTGGGTCTGGGTGGTCCCCTCCCCAGACACTGGAAAAGTGGCCTAGACTTGGAGACACCCCAGGAAGGGGCTGAACTGTAGTGGCCCAGCTGAAGAGCTGGGGCCAGAGAGGCCCTGAGAGGGCAAAGACATTGCCTCTAGGGAAGGAGCCCTGGCACACGGCTCTTGTCCAGAGCAGGGACCAATAGAGAGAGAGACATCACAGAGGGCACTGAGAGAGGCCACTGTTGGACTTGTACCTCGAAAGGGGTTTGCATTGCTTTTATCTCACAGACTTGGCTGGAGAGCTGAGTCACTGAAGACCCACCACAAAGAAAGAATGTGCAAGCATACACACTTGGCTGGGAGTGCTTGCAAGAGGGGAGTATGACCCTGTTACAGGGTCATAGTGAATATTTTGTTTGACTTGAAATGACATATTTTTGACTTATCACAAATTTCAAAATTCATTTTTGGTTCAACTGAATTTATTTTTTATTTTTTTGGAATTGATAGTTAATTTGAAAAATCTGTTATTTGCATAGCTCTAGTCCAAATAATCTTTACTTCAGTATTTTTTCCTTCCCTTTAATGTCCCTTGTTTGAACAAACCCATTATGGTTCTCCTTGTTCACTGGTTGGCTTATAACAAAAACAATCTAGAAAGAAAAAATAGGTTCTACTTGGATAAAGGGGACTAAAAAAGAAACTCTTCCATTTCACTTATGGACTTCCATATTGAGGCTGCATTTTTAGAACTTTAAATGAGATATTTGATAGTCTTACCTTATAGCCTGTACTGTCCTGTAGTTCTCTTCTTTGTGAAACTCCCACATACTAATGACTACAGCCTGTGCTACCAGCTCACAGCAAGATCCAGAGATGAGTTACCAGAAAGCCTGAGTTGCCCTCACCTCCTCAAGAGAGAGGTATGCTCAAGTCAGCTTTGAGATAATTGATAGGACATCTGGAGAAATTGGTACAGTCTCCCACATTTAAGACTGTGAATGAATGAATTTTGTCAATATTTTCTAATGCGGTTATTTCCTTCGCTCTCCCAAATCTTAACTCCCACAGAAGTAAAAGCAAAGAGGCCAATTCTAAGAAGCTCTGTGGTTTCATCTCAACATTGCTTTGCAACAGAATAAAACTGAAAAATCAATACATACTCTCATAGATTGCTGAACAGTAACAAGTTGGATATTAAAGTGTAAGGAGGGCCGTGTGATCTACAATAAAGTAAATTACACTATTGAACTGTATTGATTGTTGTAATTATTATGCACTATGGTAGCAAAATGTATATAATGATTGTCAGAGCTGCTCAGGCTTCAGTGATTGATCTGGACATGAAGTAACAGGAGGGGGGCAAAAGGGGTTACATTTTTTTAACCGATCTGAACCTTTAAAAAGTTTTAGGTTCACCTCAGTATTTGAATTTAAGTTTGCGTAAGGACGTCATGCTAGGCATCTCATCTGCACTATAGACCACAGCTCAGAAAGCAGAGGCTGATAATACTGTATATTAATGAAATTTTGTAAACATTTATTCAGTACATTGAGACTGCAACATTAAGACTGGAAAGGGCTTCCTCTTCTCTTTACTAAGGCCCCTGTGTTACCCTAATAATGGTCTATTAACTTAGTTGGGGATTATTTTTTCATACTCAGGAGTGACTGAGGAACAGAACAAAAATTTTAGATGGATGGTTCAGAGCTTCACCTTCAGAGGAGGCGATGAATTTCCTTTTAGAGCTGCTCAGAAAATTAGAACAGTTTTCCACGGGGAAACGACATTTTATCAAAATTGAAACATTTTTGCAGGAACATGATGATATTGATCAGAGGTTTCATTTCAATAGGGTAAAAATGTCTCATTTTGCCTTTATCATTTCATTTTTGATTTAACAGATATAAATATTACATTTAGTATGATGTGTATTCTATTTAATATTTTATTATTTTTTGACATTATCAAAATGAAACCTTTGCAAGTTTTGGAATAAAAATTTGTTTTTTTCTCTTCTGTGGAAAATTTTTGAAATTTCACTCTGATTCAGTATTAAAACAAATTTCAAACTGTCTGTTTTCCATGGAACAGACATTCCATTTTCTGACCAGCTCTAATCTTTTATCTTCCTTCTGTACCAAGTATTACTATGCCAGGCAAGACACAGAATTAGCCGTCGAATCTCAGTTAGGCCCTGATCCTGCAAGATTTCAGGGGGCAGGTACAGGGATCAGTCTATACAGAGCACCTTACAGGATTGGGGCCTTGGCTTCCATTCTAAAGCAGGTGCTGCCCTCTGGGATCCATTGACCTACGGAAGAAAGTCACGTTTTTCAGAATTATTCATTGGTTTACTGTGTCCTGCATCTTTCCCATGACTCCACATGCTTTATGAACAGCACAATGAAAGAACTACTGAAGAGACAGAAATATTCAATGATTAAACATCATGCGCTTTTTAAATTGAGCTGGGGATATACAGCTCGTTTTAAAAAATGGGCCATTGGAGAGTTGTTGGGATTTTAGTTTCCAATTTAAAAACAAATGGAATGAATGAGTTACTGATAATACACAATACCTCACTGCACTAGAGCGTCAGCCACATCAAGCAGGAAAAGAAACTTCTACGGGAGTAACCCCATGTGACCTCAGACGGGCTCCTCATTGGCTTAAAGTTTATATGTGCTTAAGTGCTTTGCTGGATCTCTGCCTGAGCTAAGAGAGGACTTTTATTTCTTTTAATCAAAAGAAATTACTTGGCCTGTATTTTCTGAAATCAGCTCGTTCATTTCTTTGTAGCCAAGACTTGAACAATTTTCCATGTTTAAATCATACATACTGTGTAAGCAGTCTTTGTATCTTGAAACATCTTTCCAGCACTATTACTTCACAAAATATAAAAATTTAGTTGAGGAAACCATACTGCATTTTAGAGATGGCCATTATAGTAATTAAAATTGAGAGTGGCCAGTGCTTTTTAATTTCATTTAATCATTACTATACTAGTTAAGCTATTTTTATTGCCCATGATAATGCCATACTAGTAATCAGTTCTTAGGTTTCATTAACTTTTTCCACCTTTCAAGTACAAATGATATACTCCATTTTCATCCTTAGTTTGGCATGATTTAAGCCTGGAAGGGATTAAGGAGCTGGGCTGGAGCAATCCCACACTGATGCATCTACAAGCTCATGCCAGCAATGGAGACCTTTAAAAGGAAGACACTCTGCTCAGGCAGCAGAGTGCTGAGTTCCCAGCTACCGGGAAGAGGCCAGGGGTGGTGGTGGTGAGGAGAGCCTATGCCTGTGCCTAAAAAATAATCCAACTCCCCTGAGTCAAGAGGGGGCCATATTCTATACCTTTTCTGGACAATCAACAGACTTTGAGTTGAACTGTGTCCTGCCCAGGAAGGAAGGAAAAGAGGCCAGTGTCCTGGTTGGGACTATCCATATGTTTCTTTCTCCTTTATTTTCTTCTGCTGAGTTGTTAGTTTGTTGTCCGGGCCTCCAAAACAGGGGAAATACCAAGAACGATGAGGGCGGAGAACTCATCACTGCCAGAATGCTGTCACACACACCCCACGGGACCCAAGTGAATGGACCAACCTGTCAACACCCCAAGGGGGTGCTGTGTAAGGATCAGATCCTTGACAGACCTATTTTCTTGTGAAGCAGATTGCATGAAAGGGAAAAATGAGTTTATAGGGTCAAATCCTGAGCTGCTGTAAATGGGCACAGTCCCACTGAAATCAGTGGAATTACACCAGCAGAGCAGCTGGTCCATAAAGCGTACCACATGCCTTTGTAATATGCAGCTTTTCTGCTGCTATCTCTGTCCCTTGATGTCTATTAATAAACTGTGACAGATTCGTCTGAAGGGTGAAAACAGGGTCATCTGTCAGTAAGAAAGAGCTCAATCCCTAAAACTGAAGAGAAATGGAAATAAAAACTGATGTAAGTATGTGAAAGGTTGAGAGAATTATCAGAGTACTGTAGCATGGCTGTGTTGGTTTCAAGGAAAAATGTAATTTCGATTAATATGCAGTAGCCTAATACTTCCACTCTTTCTTACATCAGCTACCTGTATTGTGAAGCGTTAATCTACAGATGAAATTCACTCCAGCGCCAGGCCAATCCACCACTTAAGCACTCAAAGAAAAGGCTTAAGTGATGGCTGTGATTTGGCATTCTGCACTGGGGTGACTTTCACTTGGCACAATTTTGGGTAGTGGAACTGGAGTGGAACAGCCTCATCTAACTGTAGAAGAAATATATACACACAGCCATCAAAACACCAGTAATGCTTTCCTCCAATCTTTATGAATATAATAGAAAGTTACTAGTAAATGCAGGATGCAGCCAACATGTGGGTGAGCTGATCCACTTTGTGACAAAGGAAGTGGTTCGGCATCTAAATGTGTGAGGCCGTGTGGAAGGTGACTATCAGAATCCCTTTCATTTCACTTTCACTGAATGTTGTTTTAATGTGAACAGTGATTACATATTTTCCCTGTAAATAAAGGGAGCCATGAAAATATCCAGGTTTCTTCAAGCATTCAACAGCTGAGCATCACTTCCTGTTGTACTTCCGTTTTCAGCATATCCTGTGCAAAGCCAACAGGAGTAGGACAGCGGGCTCAGATAGACTACAAGGTTCACATCAGTGTTTCCTTGGCATGCTTTTGCTGCGGTGAAGAAAGAGGTCCGGGGAGGAGGCAGGTTCCCAATCTGGCCATCTCGATCCTAGCAATCCCCAAGGAAAGAAGACTGCAGCCCCTCTGTAGACCAGTCCTACTGTAGACCCACACTTTGCCAAAGCCTCTGTAGATGACTGAAGAATGTCAGCAGCACAGAGGTGCTTTGATAACAGAAGGTAGCGGGATAAAATGCCTATCAAGTCACCGTAAGTGTCCTACCTTATAGTCTCATTTATCTTGCCTACATTATGTTTAAATGACCCAAGCAATGGGCCTTCAACCCCTTCCCTGGGGAGTTTATTCTCTGGTCAAACCAACTTCCCAGACAGAATGCTTTCCCTGATATTCAGACTCAATTCCATCCCCTTTCTCTGATTATACCTGTGCATCAGGCTAAACCGTTCCTTTCTCTCCACAATGTTTACACCCTTCAACCATGCGGTGGTGATCAACACCCTCTCAATTATCCTTAAGCTAAGCCGAGGGTCTGATCCAAAGGCCGATGCGAAGACAGACTCATTGATTTCACAGGGCTTTTAATCAGGCCCTAAACCCATTTGCCCTTTAAAATATTTCATCACGAGGCCCAGTCACTTTACAAAGTAGGCTCATATGTGGCCCAGTGCTTCTTTTGTCTTTATCAAAATTAACTGTAAGCAAACAACAGAAGGCAAAAGAATGATAATAAAACACTGATAAAAACACTGCTGCTTACACTGTGACCTCTTTCTGAGTCCATGTTCTATAAACATACTGATTAGAAAGCCAAATTTGAAGGAGGACATCCCCCCTAACAATCCCCCATAGTCAACAACCAGCCTGGGAACTGGAGAGAAGCTCCTGGAATCAGAGCTTGGTCATTAGAACACTTCAAGAGTTGTTCCATGCAGCCTCCCTTCCTGGAAATCTCTAGTCTTTATGAACAGTGGGTAAACCCCAAAACGAAGTGTGACAACACTTGACGTTAACAGCAGCCCAGAAGCACAAGGGTGGTAGGAGAAGGCCAGATGCCTTCTGGGGAAGCAAATGATCTCCTTTCTTCCTGGGATCTTGGTCAGCTGATTCATGTGTGGCCCTCTCTTGCTTCTCACAACCTGGCTCTCAGAATGTGCTAATTTCTTTACTGGAAAGCGTCAGTCATATCAAAACACTGCATACAGACCATAGAGTCATAACCACAGTGGTACAATGTTTACTGTACTAAAATATACAGGAACGGATTCTGCTCGGTTACACCAGTGCAACCAGGAATTAAATTCTCCTAGATTAGTTCTTGGAGCCCCCATCTCTAACATGCTATAAAAACTCCAGAGCCCAGCAGTTGCTTGGGGGGGCTCGGAGCTTCTGCCCTGCAGTGAGGTGGTGGGACTAGGGGTTTCTGTCCTGCAGGGTGGCAGGGCTCCAGGCTTCAGCTATGGGGAAGGGGGGGTCTTGGGGCTCTAGACCTGTGGGAGGAGAGCACCAGGACTTGGGGCTTCTGCCCCATGGGGAGGGGGGGAACACTGAGACTTGGGGATTCTGCCTTGCAGGTGTGAAAATATTTACCACAGTTCTGCTTCAGACAGCTCCGACTGAATTTAAGCAGCGAGAGCAACCACACTGACCACAGAAGCAATATTTGGCCTAAGAAGTTTTAGGGCTAAATACAGGCCAGGATGCAAATCCAGTGACATCAATGCAGATTACGTCCCTTTACGCCAAAGCTGGATTTGGTTATGATAATGTGTGCCAAACAGTGGGTTTATTTAGCAACCGTCTGGCTTTTGATGCCGCCTTGAAGATGAATTTTTCCACCAGCCTTTGTCATGTTCACAGCCTATAACAGAGAATTAGATCAAAAACATAAGATACCTGTGCTGGAAGGTTGCAGTGTAACTACTTCATGTCTTTAAATCCAGAACCTTAACTCATGAGACCCAAAAAGTGAGAGAGAAAGCAGGTTGCTCCCTAAGGCAGAGAGGCACAACCCACCCTACCTTACTCTAGGCTGGCCCTTTGCAGACTGACTCTGATTGCATGCTTCTCTATAGAGAATGCAGAACCAGGAAACCCCTTACAAATTAAGCTGTCAGATTGTCATTCTAACAGTTTTGCATACACCACAGTCTTTACCTTATCCTTGGAGGGCACTGTACTGGCTGAAGACCTGGGAAGAGTCGGCAAAGCCCTGGCAATGGGACAAATAGCCTGTAATGTGTCAGTAAAAGGCAGTACACCCCTTCCAGAAATCTGCTTGTGGTTACGGGCCTGTAGTGAGGTGGACAGGCCCTCCCCAGAGACAGAGAAAGAAGGTGGCTCTACCCCCCTCATGGGCGGAGCCATACCACTAGCTCCACCCCCAGAAGCCCAGGGGTGGGACCAGAAGTATAAAGGCGGGACCCAGATGCTCAGTCGGAGCCCAGCCACTGGAAGGGACAGATGCTTCCCCTGAGCTCTCATGCTGGGAGATGGCAGCAGGCTCACAGAGTGCAGACGACTGGCCTGGACCGCCTGGACCCTGGACTGACCTGACTACGGGGGAAGCAGACGACTGCCCAGGATTATCTGGACCCCCGGATGACCCAACCCTGCAGGAGACAGACGACTGGCCAGGACCGCCAGCTGGCCCAGCCAGGGCAGAGCTACTGCTGGCAACGGAGGCCCCTGCCGATCACCATACCTCACAGGTATCTGTGGAGGGGGAGTGTGGAAGTGGTCCGGGGTAGTAGACCCCTGTTTGGCTGCAACACTGGCAGAGGGTGAGTCAGCGTGTTGTGACCTGGATCCTCGCTGACGAGGTGGCAGACCCCTCTGCCACCCTTAGGGTCCTGGGCCGGGACGAAGTGGAGTGGGATGGCCTGCGACCCCCCTGCCACCCAAGCTGTGGGTGACAGTCTTCCCCTCCCTCAGGTTAGCCAAATGAAAGCCTGAGGAAACTGACTTTGGTTGCAGGCCAAGGCTGGGTGACTTTGTTTCCCACCCAGCTCTGAACCAGAGCCTGGGCTGATAGACTCTTTGCAGCTCCCCCGGAGTGCAGGCTTGAGCCATACTTTGAAAGACCTTGCTGATTCCCCCCCACAGCAAGCAAAGTCCAGAGACCGAGTGAAGTGGACTGGCCCTCCCCGGACTCAGCCAGCGAGGTACCCCCCTTCAACCTACCACAGGGCCACAGTTTCTTTTCCACAGTTCTGTAAACCAGTTGGCTGCGTTTAAGAAAGGCTACTACACCCTGGTTGCATGTGCTGCACGGGGCTGTGGAATTCTGCCTTCAGCCATGAGAAGAACTGAAGAAAAATGCATTTAAAGCTCAACAGTGAAGCAGGCAATTTCTTTTTTTAGTTGCTTGGTGGCTCACTCATTAAAAAAAGAATTTCAGCTTCTAAAGAGCCTGCTCTTGGTATTAGTTTTCCTTTGAATTCTATCTCAAGTGGGCCTGGCAGCAGGCTATAAAAAGTAGAATCAATATTAACAGGAGAACATGGAGTGTGACTGCATCCACTATGCCTAATGCTCATAAATAGTTTCCTCTTCCGAGAGAGGTGCATAACACTGCCCATCGATGGCCTTTAAGACACCTTCATTAACTGTGACATGTTGTCATACTACTGAAGCGACCCCTTGGGTCGAATGTTTGGGAATAGACTAGCTATAGAAATTGCCATCCAAGAATGTTCACTTTGTTCCAGGCACGCAGTAGGACCAGCCAGAGTGGGCAGAGGGAACACTCCTGGCACATTTTCTGAGTGTGTGGCAGAGAGACCCTGGTTGTGACAGTCCCTGTCGGAAAGCACGTTTCGGGTTTTAGTTGCTGTTCTCAATGTTCGAAACCCCTCACAATCTCGGGGATCAGTATACGATGCCAAAGCAAAGTGCGGTGGAGCAGTACAGATGTGCGACACGCTAAATCAATGGTAGTAGCAGTCAGATGGGAGAGGAAAGAATGGTTTTGTGGTTAGGTCTCAGGACTGGGATTTAAAAGCTCTGGGATCAATTTTTTGCCACAAGCTCTGTGGGCATCCCTGTGCGTGGCTTCTCTGTGACTCAGTCCTCCATCTATAAAATAGGGGTAGTACTTCCTTACCTCATAGGCATCTTGTGACAATAAAGCCATTCACATGTGAGCTGCCCAGGTTCTACAGTGACTGGATGAGGAACCAGAAGAACTTAGGGAGAGAGAAGAAGCAGGAAGCAGGAAGCTGAAGCAGGAAGAGCTGCGATAGCAAGAGCTGTTTTACTCATAAGAACAGAGCATCTCAGAGAAACATGGCTGTCATGGAAAGTAGCAACAGCAGCATTGGGCTTACTTAGAACCAATCTGCCAGGGGATGTAGCAGGAGGAGAAATCCCTGGGTTGCTCCAGAGGTCTCAACGTCAGGACTTCTTTGTCTGTGTGTCATTTTCTTCTCTCTCTCCACCCACGCAGCTCCCCGCCCCCCACCCGCACTGCAGCTCCCTCCATTAATTGGAGCTGAGTAATCCTGTCTACGACTATCCCTAACATGCCATGGCACCTGCCTGCCAGCCTTACAGTCTTTCAAGCATGGCTGTGCTGGAATTAGCACAGAAAATGGCAGCTTCGCAGCACTGCTGCTGATTTCTGTTCACCTCTTATTTGTACTTTATCAGTGACCAACCGGCACCAGTTTAGGAATAGGCCTAAAAAGGAGGTAAATGGAAGGTATGTTTAAGACTCCACCCTGCTTTGTTCCCTTTGCATTGCTCAGGCAGCGCAAAGGGAGCAGATATTCCTCACTGGGGATACTACTGGGATTGGTGAATCCCCAGCTGGCATAACCCACAGGACCGGGGAATCGCCAGCCCTCAGAGAATCAGCACAGTGTCTTGCTTCCTGCAAGGAAGGAACAGGCAGAGGGTTGGCCAGAGTGTGAAGTTCTTCAGCAACCCCCAGCTGCTATGTGGCCCCTAGGGGACTATAGCCAAATGAAAACAGAGCAGCCCTCAGGCAACCCTAACCTGCACCCAGGGCTGGCTAGAGAACTGGGGAACCACAACTAGGTCCCCCTCTGGGTTACATCCAGCAAAGGTGAGATGCAGCAGAAAATCTGACCTCAAACCTTTTAACTCTGGACAAATCCAGCCCAGGCTGGAGCTGATGGAAGATTGTTACCGTTTTCTGGCTGCTTAGTGACATTATGAGTTTGGTTCCCTCTGCCCAACTCCCTTTGGCCAAGTGATTACACGACAGATGCTCCCAACAGCAAAAAGAGTCCTTCCATCAGCTTCAATGGGCTTTGGTTCTGATCCTAAACAAGCCACTTGCTGGCAGTCTGGGCAGAAAGGCCAAGGAATGGAGGGTTCATATAAACTAACATATCTCTGGGCTTGGAGCTGGGCTACCTAGGGTGGCGAAGTGAGGATGTTTCTGCTGCTGCTGTCTGTGCTGTATAGTACCTGTTATACTCCTATGGGAGTATCGTTCTCCAGCGCTGACATCTACCACCATTTGGGAGCATTGCATTTTCACTCACACTCAAGTGACAACTGGAACCAGTTTGAAATTCTCTCCAAAATTACATCCGCAAGGATTCCTGCCCCAAGACAATACAGTAAATGCAGTTACTAAACCCAGCCCTTGCAGTGGGAACAATGATGGGCTAAATAATCCCTCCAATAGAAGGCTAGTTTGCTGCCAGCTCTAGATGGGCGTTTTACTCAAGGAGAGGAATACTGCTGTCCTCCTCCAGAGCTCTTCATTTAATTGCCTTCCAATGGGAAATTGCAAGAAGAAAATGCGATAAACCTGTATTTCCGTAGAGCAAAATACTGGAGTGACGATATATTTTGCTGACCTACAGGTGGCAGTAGGCAAATGTGGATTTTCAACAGTTACCTGTTCCCTCTGGAAGCAGTTAACCGGCTTCTCCAGACCCTGATATGCATAAATGAGCATCCTATTTCTTACCTTCTTCCCAAAGAAGTTGGCAAACCTTCATCTGCCTGCCCATATTATTTTAAGCAGCCTTTAACACTTACAAAGGAGTAGGATTAAGCATTCAACACTCTCTGCTCATTTCGGTTATGTTTGCTAAGCAGTTAGTATTATTAGGCAGCCATCATTTTTCATACTACAGGATGTACCATGTGAGCTTTCAGGCCTTTAACAATGATCTATGATAATTCCTAATGGATCCAACTTAGGGTTGTGGGGTTTTAATTTATATATTCAAATACTGCTCCGATTAAGTGCAAATATGCTTGTTTGCATTGGTGAAATGTGTTTACACATTCTAGAAGGCTTGAGATCTACCAACAGGTATTTGGTCCTCTCCTACATTATATATTTATTAAAGAGATAGTTTAATTATTGCTATACTTATCATGAAAAAGATGGTATTTTAACTGGCACTTTTGTTTATCTATTGACTTAGCTTCACCTTACTGGTGTACCTGGAGGTTAGGATGACACCGTGTCTTCCACTGGATGTTATGCACTTATTGATTATTTAAGCATTGCAATGGGTCTATTCCATCCTTAGCTAGCTAACATCTTGGGGTTGGGCTCTTATGAGACTCAGGGTAAAGGAGAAGCCTGTTTTGCAAGCACAGGTTTTCTTCCTATTTCTTTTTCACTTTTTTTCCCCATTCAGGAGGATGGAGTGTGTTCCTACCTTCTCTCTGTTTGTTCATTTATTTAGCCTGGATCTCTTCCCACTGGCTGTCCGGTCCCCAGACACTGTTGGCCTCACTTAGGAAGGAATAAGAACACAAGAACATAAGAATGGCCATTCTGGGTCAGACCAAAGGTCCATCCAGCCTAGTATCCTGTCTACCAACAGTCACCAATGCCAGGTGTCCCAGAGGGAGTGAACCTAACAGGCAATGATCAAGTGATCTCTCTCCTGCCATCCATCTCCACCCTCTGACAAACAGAGGCTAGGAACACAATTCCTTACCCATCCTGGCTAATAACCATTAATGGACTTAACCTCCATGAATTTATCCAGGTCTCTTTTAAACCCTGTTATAGTCCTAGCCTTCACAACCTCCTCAGGCAAGGAGTGCCACAGGTTGACTGTGCACTATGTGAATATATGATGCCTTCTGGCAGTTCCATCCAATAATGCCCACTGCATTAATTTCAAATCTCAGCTTGCCCAGGAACTGCCCAAGGTCTTATCAGATTCATAGTCCCAGAAAGAAGTGCTAGCAGTAGGAATCTGATAGGGTCACAAGCTGATGCTTCAGGGGGCTGGTGGGGGAAGAAGACAGACTGTCAGACCAGCTACCATCTCCAGAAGCTCTCCCCTCCTTGGACGGGGGAGTGGCCTGACCTAGCAACCCCTCCAAAGAAAGAGGCATATGAGAGAAAGAGACACACACTGCACAATTGACAGGTGGCGTGTGTGTGTGGAGACCTGTTGGTCCACAGGCAACGCTGAGTGAGCAAGCCCCAGGTGAGAGCTGCACCTCCATCTCCAAGTAGCTCTGCCTGCTCACAGGAGAGCCCCATGCCTCCTTGTCTAGCCCAGAAGTTTGTCTCTGATAGACATCAGCATCATTAGCTCTCTCCTGTCAGTCTAACCCACATGAAATCCAAGCAATGCAAGGAGACTGATTTGGTGCTCCTGAGCCGCTTGTCGCCATGCAGGAGGTCATTCATTCTCCAGCTAGCTATGCCTGTTTATGTTGTCACCTCAAAAGTGGATGGCTGTTTCTATGTGGTTTCCCCACTAATAAGCTCTTGTGGTGCGTGCTTGTAAGGTGATCTGGATAATGGTCCTCTCCTGCCCTGAGAGCCCCTCTGTTTGTCCTCATTAGTGGGTGAGACTTTCCTAGTGACATGGTGAATGGTCTTCACACTAGACTGGCTGACAATCTACCTTATTCCACATTTTCTGTTTAATTAACACTACAGTCCCACTGGAGCTATCTATTGGTCTCAGCGAGGTCCTTTTCTCCATGCCTGATGTTAAATTTTCCTTGGGTTCTTTGCCAAGAGCAGACTAAAGGCCTTTGAGGCCTCTCTAACATTTTGTTTCTTTGGTCACTAATTCCTTGAGCATTGCTGCTAAGAAGAGAACCACTGTACTTGATGCTCTACCCACGTAAAAATATAGTCCTTGCCACAAAGAGTTAACAGTCTAGGTTACTGACAAGACACAATGGGTGGGTGACTCAAATGAGTAGTGTATGGGAGGTAGAAGAAGATAACAAGGATATTGACTAGTGGTTTGCACAGTGTAGCTTGCCAGCTGTTTCTAACATATTTAAGCAGTTCCCTTGGCCTTTAAAACCAACAAGTTCATAGGGAATAAAGTAACCGGCCATACTGTGCTTTCAAGAGCGCTGGTATAAATCCAGAGTAGGAAGTGCGGGTACACCCTGGAGACCCTGCCCCACGTCCTGTGCAGCTGCAAACCCCACGCCAGAGCCTGGCAGCTGCGCCACAACGCCGTCCAGGACCGCCTAGCGAAGGCCATCGCCCCACACCTCGGTGAGATCGCGGTCAACCGCACCATCCCCGGCACCGACAGCCCGCTGCGCCCAGACATCGTCGTCACGGACGAGGAGCGGAAAAAGATCATCCTCGTCGACGTGACCATCCCGTTCGAGAACAGGACCCCGGCGTTCCGCGAAGCCCGAGCCCGCAAACTCGAGAAATACGCCCCCTTGACTGACACCCTGCGGGCGAAGGGCTACGAGGTCTACACCGACGCTCTGATCGTCGGGGCGCTGGGCGCCTGGGACCCCTGGAACGAACGTGTGCTCAGGGCCTGTGGGGTGGGCCGTCGCTATGCGCGACTCATGAGACGCCTGATGGTCTCGGACACTATCCGGTGGTCTAGAGACATTTACATCGAACACATCACCGGCCACCGCCAATACCAGGAGTGAGCCGATGTGGCTCCACGCACCCACGGGGGGGAGGGGGAAACCCTTACAACCCCCCTACCAAACCATATCCCCTGAGTCCTGAACTTACCAATCTGGATCCCACCACGTGAGGGTCACCCTGTCCCCATTACCCGGCCCGCTTACTCATACCCACGACTGTGTGTAGCCCACTCTATGAGCGATGTCCCCTCACTGCCCCCCTACTATATCTTGACCCCAACCACCGTACACCCCGCATTGGGGACATTACAGGCTGTGTGTACTATATGCTGAACCGTAACCAGTTGCCAGCGTCCCCCCATGCTCTGTATGTTTCCCCCGATGACCAACGACTGACACATCAAACCCTTTGTATCACCTTTCTTTAATATTTTCTAATAAACATTTAAATCTATTCTTCTCTGCAGTTTTCTCACAGGGTCATGCTGGGGAGCTGCTAATGCATATTGACCCTTTCCTTCGAAAAAGGAGTCAGGACTTGAAGGGGGCATTACATCACTCACATTGGATGCAATGTTCCATCTGCTGATAAGAACGGCCATACTGCATCAGACTAATGGTCCATCTAGCCAAGTATCCTGTCTTCCGACAGTGGCTGGTGCCAGGTGCCCCAGAGGGAATGAACAGAACAGGTAACCATCAAGTGATCCATCCCCTGTTGCCCATT
This sequence comes from Chelonoidis abingdonii, assembly GCF_003597395.2. NCBI lineage: Eukaryota > Metazoa > Chordata > Testudines > Testudinidae > Chelonoidis > Chelonoidis abingdonii. The sequence goes on along the minus strand of NC_133785.1, from coordinate 36,584,439 downwards.
CCCAGCTTCTGGCAAACAGAAGCTAGGGACACTTCAAAGCATGGTTTTGCATCCTTGCCCATCTGGTCTAATAGCCATTGATGTGAGAGGGGGAGGGGTAGGAGCGGTCCTTCAAATCTTTTCAAAGCTTTGGGAGTTCTGGCTTGAGGCAGTGGGAGTCGTGTGATGATGGGTATGTTCAAAAAAGCAGAATGACAAGGTGAATAACTTCCCATTCTAGTTTAATTATTTCAATTCACAGCAAAAGCCCTGCAGACAATTATTGAGTTACATATGCAACTAGCAGGTTTCAGAAGACCATGTAAGGTTCCCCATCTTGTCTGTCCACCTACTCAGTCTCCAGTTAAGGTTAACAAGACAAAGGTAACCACTTCAACCACCAATTTCCTTCTGAACACCTCCATTTGTGATCCCTACTAGGATAGGCAATTCTGTTCTGTATTCTCACTGGAAGGAGAGATGGTGCCCATTATTCTATTTGAAGTCCACCTCTTTCCCCTGCTGCCTCAGGATTTCAGCAACAGCAGAAAGTGCATGTAATCATTCACATGATAAACACACCAGCCTCCCTCAAAAGCCTTTACAGGTGTAGTGAGCATTTTTATTTATCATAAAGGGGTCATTACAGCCTCTCCGCAGAGGCAAATGAAAATGCTTGGCCTGTCCTGTCCTTTCAGCTGCAACTAATTCAGGTAGAGGAGGTGCTCCTATGGGAAGTGCCCTACTTACTGGCTGTTTGAAGGGAGAAAAAGTGGTGTTCAGTGCTTTTCTTAAAATAATTTTCTCCACAACCTGCAGGGTGTTGCAAGGCAGTAGAAAGCCAGGAAGCACAACTTCCAGGCTACTTTTTTTTTTTTTTTTGGGGGGGGGGGGGTTTACACCCATTTCCTAGAACTGGAATGGACCTTCAAAGGTCATGGAGTCCAACCCCCTGCCTTCACTAGCAGGACCAAGTTTTGGCCCAGATCCCTAAGAGGCCCCCTCAAGGGCTGAACTCACAACCCTGGGTCTGGCAGACCAATGCTTAAACCACTGAGCTATCCCTCCCCCACTTTCATGCTAGGAAATTCAAATAGAATTCAGACCCTAACTTTTCCCAATGAATGCTGGGAAGTCAAGCTGGCTCATTGCATCAAAACCACGACCAATGAAATTTCTGAAGAGCGACTATTGGAAATGTGAGTCTGTTCCAAGGTCAAACTATCTCCTCAGGCAGCCTGTCAGGAAAATGCAGAGACCAGAGAGGAGATATTTCCCTGCTATATAAGATTAAAGGCCTATTTTCCATGTCCTGGTTACCTGTTACTTAAAATTATACAGCACAATTCAGCCAGTGCCCACCTGAGTCATACAGCTGACTTTAATAGGACTACCTATTGAGTGAGGTTTTGCAGGACTGGCCCCACCTATAACAAGAAGGATCTAATTGTCATGGCCCAGAGCATACAGCTGGTACCTCACACCTTCATGGAGCCCCTTGGATGAGGCTGTGTGTGGATCCAGTTGCAGGGGCAGAGCCTAGGATTGTGTTGCATTGGCCAGTTTTCTTTACATTCTTCTGAAGCATACAACGACCTGTATTTCATTACACCCAATTGTGAAGAGGGCCGCTGACCTCTTGAGCACCTCCTTGGGGTTGGGTGCAGTGCTGCAGTCCTTTTCCTGCTCCTAGCACACACACCTGCCCCCTTAGGTTGTCAACCTCATGTGGCAGGTCTCTGGTGGAACCCGCCTAGGCAGGTCACAAGATCAAAAGAAACACTTTCCAGGGTAGCAAAGAGTCCATCAAATAACTTGTTTGTCCTCAGCAGAGTCTTCAGCCCCAGCTCTGAGCCTGTTAATTTCTCCCCTTTGTTTGGGCTTGCAAACGAGCCCAGTTCCCTTCCTGGGGGTTAGGTTAGGCTTGTTCTCCCTTCCTGGGGTTTATGCCACTTTGCCAATGGAAGAACCCCAGCCCACCCTCTACTCTGGGTTCAACCCAAGGACCCTATAAACTGCAGCCAGGCATTGCTCAAGTCAGCTCATTGCTGCTACCTGTCTGGGCCTCTTCCCACCTGGTCCCTGATCGTCATCCTTATCTTAGGTCCCGGTGAACCCAGCTAGGCAAATGCAGCCAGAGATAAACCCTGGCTAGTCCTTGGGCTCCTTTGGCCAAAGGCCAGCACGGGACTGCCCTGATAGGCTCCTGCAGCTCCTTTTATCTGAGCCTGCTGGATCCTGATTGGCTGTCGCTACCCCTTCTAGGACCCTTCTAGGCCTCTTTAGGCAGGTCTGGAGGACCCATTGCTGCTTCTTGGGGTAGGGTGAAGTAGGACCACAGAGCCTCCTCTAGGAAGCCGCTAAGGCCAGATACAGCCCATTGCACCAATATAATTCCAATGCACTGGATGCTCGATTAGGAGTTAGTAACATATTGAATACTTAGTTCGTGTGGCCCTGTAGTGGGGTGGTTACTCGCTCCTGCCCTTTGGGGCTTAAAACAGTCCAGGAGAGGGCTGTGGCTGGGGCAAGAACCCTGGGCTGATTGGGGGAAAGCAGGCCCAGCTGTGGCCAGGTCTCAGTCAGACCCAGCTGGCCCCTATAAGAAGCAGTGAGCCAAAAGCCCAGTGAGTCTCCCTCTGCTTGTAGAATGAGAAGGGCCTGGCTGCAGGGAGCTGGACACAGGAGTGGAGCAGGGCTGCGGAGCAGCTGAGGGGCTGGGGAGCTCCTGCCTGGAAAGCCCCAGGCTGCAGCCTAGCATAAGGCCAAGGGATACTGGGAGTTGCAGAGGGCAGCCCAGGGGTAGGCCAGGGCAGCTGGTCCAAACCCTCCTTGCTAGTGATGAGTGGCTGATACTGCAGTCTGCCCTGGTGAATGGGGGCTAGATGGAGACTGGACAGTAGCCAAAACTGAGGCAAAGTGGGGATAGTGGGTTGGGGGTTCCCCAGGGAAGGGAAACCCGGATTGGTGGGGTACTGCCAGGGGGGCAGCACCCCAGCTAAAGGGGCACCAGGGTCCAGGGAGGGACCGACCTGCAGAGGGCGCTTCTGGCTGGCAGTGAGCTAATTCCCGAGGACAACCAGCAGAAGGCACTGCAGGGGTGAGTCCCCATGTCTACAGGCCCAAAAGAATGAGAAGGGTCTTATGCTGTGCAGGGAACCACCGAGTGATCTAACTGGTCTTAGATAACAGCAAGGCAGTTAGAATGGGGAGCGAATCCCTTCTTTAAGAAAATCCTATGTTTTTATCAAACGAACCAGATTCACATGGGTTCCCTGAAGAGTGTCACTTGCTGCCTAGCAAAGAGTATGGCACAATGTTTGGCCATGCCTTTATTACAGGATGGTAGTAACCAGTTATTTTCACAAGTGGCATGCATGGGCTAGACTCTCTCCCACAGGTTGGGTCTCCAGAGACTTACTTTCTTTGCAAAGAAGTTTTGGCCAAACTAGAACATTCTTCTCATTTTTTCAAATGAGATTTGGTCCAGCTTCTCAAATCAGCCTTGACCATTTCATTAAATCAGATCACCAGGAATGGTTAACGCAGAATCAAACCAAAAAGAACAGCCTCCGTGGTGGTAGTATCCTAGCGATAGGTGATGTGGAGAGGTGCAGTCACTACTGGAGCACCAGCCTATGGCAAGGTGTGGCATAGCAACTCTCTCCCCACGTGGTGCCTCCTGCTGAGAGTGACTCTGTCACTGCAGTGGTCTCTCTTCCTGGAACATGGTCCTCTGGCCAGGTCAGAGTTTAGTGCACCCCTTCTGGGGTTTTCCCCTCAGCTATCCAAATCTTGGTTCTCTTTCAGGTGCCACACTAGAGCCTGCTTCACCCTTTATGTCAGCCGCTTGCCAGGTTAGGATTCCAGGATTTATTCTTCCCCAAGGCTTCCTCCTCACCACTTCTCTGTTCACACAGAGTGACTGCAGAATCTTCCCTGGTGGTCCCTTCTGCTCTCAGCTTCCTGCCTTTGTAATCCCCACCTAACCCATCCATACCAGCCCTCATCATCAATTGAGCCTGGCTTTCTGTCTCTCTCTTGCAAGTGCTGCCAGATAAGTAAACTGGCTTCTTAGGCCCCCATGAAGCCATTCAGGGCCTGGGTGGGGCCTGCACCCAATGCCCGGTGCTCAACTCTGAAGGCTGAGTTGCACAAATGCCGTTTCTTGGGAGCAGATGTGATCTGAGCACATCACTGAGACATTTACTCCATCTTAACCTCCCTGCCTCTGCTTCCCCATCTACAAAATGGAGATAATACTAAAGTGCCCAAACTGGTGGGATAATACAGGGAAGAACCACATATATCTTTAGACAATATTTTCCAACCTGCTCTGGTTAATTACCTGCATCTCAGGTCTACTGTGAAAATTAGTTGATGCTTGTAAAGTGCCTTGAAGACAAATCATGCTGTAAAAAGGCCAAATAGCATTATTATCGTGCTAACAAGGGTATTTTAAACCCAAAGTAGGTCACTGAAGCAGCTGGGGAATTGTTTAAAAAAAAAACCCACAAAAAAGTACAATGCACATACAAGTAACTGCTGCAGCATCAGAAATGTTTGTCGGTGGCAAAAGACTAATAATTTTGACTGAAACAAAGGGCCCGGAGCTAGGCAGCATCCTCTAATGGACACTCTCGCTGTTGTTCGTGTTAAGCATGTATCGTTTGGGATGCTGCTGGGGCTAAGCTTTCAGCTCGTATGACCGAGTTGGTTCACTCTTTAGAATGCTCATACTTCCTGTCTGTCTTTCAGATACAATCGTGATGAGATCTATGTGTCTTGCACTAGTAAAGTCCCCAGTGGAGTCTCTGGTTCTTCTCCCTTCTAGATAATTTGTTTATGAGAGGTGATTTTGGCTGGTGATAGCAATGGGAAGATGAGGGTATCAATGCAGTGAGTGTCATTCTTGCTGTGGTTACAAGGCTTTGTCACACACAAAGATTCTGCAGCATTTCCAAATGCAGACTCTGAATTTCCCTATTCTGATTGGAAAGTTTGTTCCATAGTTGGATGCCCTGACCAAGAGTACTTTGTCCGCAGCTCTCTGGTGCTTCAACCAGGGCTTTGGTCTGCATTGGCCTAGAGTAACACACCTGTCTTGGCAATGATTGGAATTTCTAGGACAGGGGTAGGCAACCTATGGCATGTGTGCCGAAGCTGATTTTCAGTGGCACTTACACTGCCCAGGTCCTGGCCACCGATCCAGGGGGGGCTCTGCATTTTAATTTAATTTTAAATGAAGTTTCTCAAACATTTTAAAAACCTTATTTACTTTACATACAACAATAGTTTAGTTATATATTATAGACTTATAGAAAGAGATCTTCTAAAAAGGTTAAAATGTATTACTGGCACATGAAACCTTAAATCAGAGTGAACGAATGAAGACTCGGCACAGCACTTCTGAAAGGTTGCCAACCCCTGTTCTAGGGTAATCACCCAATTTATGGCCCAAACCTCTGCGATCAAACCACCACACACAGTCCACCAATCCATCTGAGAAACTAGCCAAATACTGAGTTTAAACGTATTGCTTTACGTAGGAAATGCTTTACCGAGTTCAGCATAAAAAGATGGGAGCTGGTCACAGGATCCCCTTTTCCGACTGCTGTATTTCTCTTTGCTGTGCATGTCATATTAAAAATTAACAGACTTGAACCAATCTCAGGAGGTCAGACTTTTAGACACATTGCTTAAGTACTGAATGCCTGACCTGCATGTTCAAGGGAACAGGCCAGAACAGCTTACTCAACTTCTTATTAGTAGCACGGGGGTAGCAGTGGTAACAGCTGTAACAGATCTAGTTGCTAATTACACACACACAGATATATCTGTTACACAAACCCCCAAAAGGATTTTCAACAGGGATCACTGTTCACACTCTTCCTGTTGAAGTCAATGGTAAAATTCCCCATTGACTCTGAAGGGAAAGTCAAACCAACACTGAGCCTTCTTGAAAATACCATTCCTAGTTTTCTCTTTGTAAAATTCTCTCACACACACATATAGCTTTGTCCCATAATCTGAGCCGGCCTCTCATCGGAGAAGATCAAATGTCACACCACTAATTCCTCTATCGTGTAATGAGACTGCTAGGGAATGCAATGCAGACGGTAGGGACTCTCAAAACACATGCTGTGCAAATATGGGGGAGGGGGGAAGAAGAGAACATAAGAATGTACGAACGGCCATACTGGGTCAGACCAAGGGTCCATCTAGCCCAGTATCCTGTCTTCCAACAGTGGCTGATGCCAGATGCTTCAGAGGGAATGAACAGAACAGGGTAATTAGTGAGTGAGTCATGTCCTGTCATCCAGCCCCAGTTCCTGGCAGTCAGAGGTTTAGGGACACCCAGAGCATGGGGTTCTATCGCTGACCATCTTGGCTAATAGCCACAGAGAGTCCTATCTTCCATGAGTTTATCCAGTTCTTTTTTTAACCCAATTATACTTTGGGCTTCAAAACATCCCCTGTAAGTTCCACCAGCTGATTATGCATTGTGTGAAGAAGTAATTCCTTGTGTGTGTTTTAAACTGCCATCTATAAATTTCATTGGGTGACCCCTGGTTCTTGTGTTACGTGAAGGGGTAAATAACACTTCCATATTTACTGGTCTGTGACTGCAGTTCCTAAGTGCTATGATGATACAAATAAATAATGCTTTAAAAAAAGAAAGCAATAGGCTAATTTGCAATACCCTTCCTCACACAAATAGGACCTTCATTCATGGGCTGGGAGCTGCGAGTGGCCGTACCTGCAGACACTCAGGTAAACAAAGCATCTCGCATCCCGCCAGGGGCTTACCTTGAACAAGCTGGGAACTAAGTTTGGGAACCTCTGCCCTAATCAATTTTGTTGCCCTTCTACAAAGTTCCAGAACATTCTAGGAGGTTAATTAAAATGAATCCACATACGGAATACCTGAAACATTTTACTTTGAACATTCTATTTTCCCTTTTGTTACTAACAGAAACAGCATCCCTAGTCTGGTGCCCCCCAAAGCTCAGCACCCTGTCGCCTGGATCGCCTGCCCCTAAATCTGGCCCTGGTGATTGACAATGCAATTTTGGTTCCTGGGTGCCTAAATCCCTTTTGAAAATGAAATTCAGGATTTTAATTCAGTTAAGCATTGCAGTGCTGAGTGCAGTAAAATCTAAATACCTTTAAAATCTTGGCTTAGATCTATTGTAGGAGGGAGAATTTCCCCCTGGAAATGAAGCAATGCTGATGATAGCTAATCCCGATACTAACAAGTTAAACAATTGCAGGACAAACAAAGCTCCTAAGGAATTAGTGAAAACATTTTGCACAAACAAGTTAAACTTTTTGGTGCTGGTGTTTCACTTGTGCAGTTCTGCAAGTGTTTGCTGTGAGTGAAAGAGAGTCCTTGACTGTGAGATAACTCTGGGGAGCTACACACAATCCCGGACACAGCTCTCCCAAGGAAGCCACAAGCAACTGTAGGTTAAAAAACAATGATGTAGTGCGCATAATTGCTGTGTCATTGACAGTTGTCTAGAGCGTCTTTTTTTTAACTTGTGAACAACATTTCTTCAGACCTGCCAAAGGTGTTTATCCTTATAGAAGAGTAAATCCATAGGGAGAGAGATGTGCAGAATAAAACAGCTCCAGCATAGCATTCCATGCATTACAGGCACAGGAAGAGATGGTTCTGCCAGACCTCAGTTGTAGGGAAGGGAAATTCAAGATGCTGGTCTGGACACAGTGCATGGATTAGCGGTGATGCAACTTTGTGATCTACTTTAATCAACCTTTCAAAGTAGAACCATAAATCCTTCCCTTTGAATGCAGTGGTTGGCGGTGAGCTTGCTTTACTTGCTCATGACGAGGGATAGATCATAAGCTGTTCAACAGGTGCAACAGCAGCCAGCATCCTAACCCTAAACAAGCCATGAATCTAATACCAAAGTGTCATCAGGATTTCTTCCTCAAGAGAAACCAGGACCGGAACCACAAGAGCTGCTATTTCTGTGCCATCCCTTGCCTCCTTCAGGCCCTTCCTTAAAATCCACAGGGCAGAGCCTTCCTGGGCTGTCCGCCTTCCCAATATTGGCCCTGTGCCTTCTGCCAGTCAATATGCATTGAATTTCAGACTGTGGACTCCCCGAGGCACGATCCCTGTTTTTCCTTCACATGTTTTGCAGCGTGTTCATATTTTGGAGATCTAAGTAAAAAATATGACCAAGTAAGTAAAAACATCCAATTAATAACTTTATTGAAATAAATATCTAAGACAGAACTCAAACAGCTCCTGCAGAATCAGATTCAACTTCATGGGCTGTTCATAAAAGACACTTGAGTTCCTGGATCAACTTCACCCCTGTCATAGGCAGTGAGGTAAATAGGAGTCCTGTCTATTGAATTTGGCCTTGCTGTTTAGGAAGTTGGGCTTCCTTTTCCATTGCAAAGCAACTAAGGCTGTGGGATTGGTGAGAGATTTCACAACCCCCGGCATAGGCACCAGTCCAGAAAAGCACTTAAGCACATGCTTAACTTTAGGCATGTGGGTAGCCACACTGAATGAAGGGGACTGCTGAAGTGTTTTGCTGGACTGGAGCCGTGCAGAATGCGGAACAGCGTTAGAAGAAACGGAGATAGAAAGGATGCAATCCTACACCACTGCAATTGATGGGAATAGGCACAAGCGCATGGTCTTTCTGAAGATTTGACTCAGATTCTCTTTTGGAGTCTGGAGGCCTATCGTTGGCTTTTTATTTTTGCCATCTGACCTTCCCGTCCGAGCGTACACCTGCATGTTGTCTCTGTGCCAGGCGACTTCTCCCCCAACAATGAGATAATCCATTCCTGCAGTTTACAGATTCCTGGCAAGCTGGAAGCCATAACAACAATCAGATGAAGTAACTTTTGGGGACTGTTTGGTACCTTTTTCCCCAATGCCATTCTCACACTGATCACATTCCTTCGACTGCCCTGAAGTTACTCCTAATTTATATGCCAGGAAATAAGAGCAGAATAAGCCCCTATAATTGCTCTTTAGAATTCTTATTTTACAGAGAATCTGACAGTCAAATTTGACCCCAGACCAAGACCTAAAAGCAATAGAAAGGATTTCTGGAGATAATTTTTGTAAAATAATGACATCATCATTCCTGGATATTTTTTTGCACAGCTCCCATTGCAACTAACTGTAAATTCCTTGGGGCAGGGACTGTCTTTTTGTCCTGTGTTTGTACAGCACCTAGCACAATAGGTTCCTTGTCCATGACAGGAGCTAAGTGCTACCAAACTACAGATGATTCCGTTAATAGTTAATATTAGTGCATGAGAACCAGAAAGTGAAACTGACTCACTACTGACCATAAAATAAAAACTGACTAAGCTACTTTCTTTGCTTTGACTAAGAGAAAAACAGCATCAGTAGTGAAGAGTAAGAGCTTTTCAGTTTGTTCATTCATAATAATCTAGGAGGTACTGGTATCTGTAACACAAATAAGGAAGTTAATTTTTCCCATCCATACATTTTTAATCTAATTGTCATTTTAAGATTAAGAATAAAACCACCACTAATTGGCTAGTCATCAGCCTGGGTTAATTGCTGCAAGGTGAAGCTAACATTAAGGAATGTCATAACAAATTGTCCTTAAATTGCATCAAGCTGCTAAAAATATGAACCTTTAATTATTAGTTCATAACATCAAGTGAGAGAGAAAAGCACTGCAGAAGTGACGAGGTGTAACAGGGCACATCTGTGCTTTACAGTCATAGTTGGTCATTAAGAAGGCATCTGTTGATGATGAGAAGTAACCGGTTAGGGACCATCTTGTACATCAAGCAGCAGGAAGATTACAACCAAGAAATAGTGAGGGAGTGGAAATGTGGAGGGAGTGGGGCTAAGACCCATCCTTCATATTACACAGCTTAGTCTGTCAGACCACTGGGGTCTTGTGAGGAAGGGACAAATCAGAGGAATGGCCAGTAGGTCCACACTGCATGCAATCAGTGACTATAGTCCCCATGCCTGTGTGCTGCACGAGACCATCAGCATATCTACAGACCGTAGGCTGATGACCAGTGGTGCTAGCCCCGTAATGTAAGACTCAGGGGATGGGTTTTTCCACAGCAATTTGGCAGGCTCAGGCTGTGAATTGCTGCTTGACAAGTTCAGGCTTTAATAACTCTGATTTAGATGACACTCTCTTGGTTCATTCAGGGGTGATTTGGTTTTTAATTGTCACTTAAATCACTTTTTAACCAGAAAATGTATAAAAAAGTTTCGTAGAACCCTATAAATTCTCTAGGCAGCTTCAGTGCGGAAAGAGAGGCTTGGCCAGAGTTGGGCTCTTTTACAAAAGCAGGTATGTGACATCAGCCACTGAGGGGGTGGGGAGAGAGACAAAAGTCAATGTTACCCTTTACCCCGGCAATACTGAGGTGGGACTAAAACTCCCAGCCCCCCATGGAGCAAGACCAGTGAGCAGCCTAGTTATAAACCTAGTACATAGAATAACAGGCTAAATACATACCCAGGGCTCAGCCTGCGTGGCAGGGAGAGGAAGCAGCTCCCCTGATCTAAATATTTAAACCAAAATAATGAGCTTAATAAACATAAGAGGAAAGCAAAAGGAGGGGGAGCTTCTCGTTAAAAGAAAGATGGCCCAGATTTTAGGGTGCTACCTTGGAAGTAGGGAGACCTGGGTTTGATTCCCTGCTCCACCACAGACCTCCTGTCTGACGTAGCAAGTTGCTTAGGCCCAGACCCTCAAAGGTATTTAAACACTTAACTCCCACTGGGCCATAGTCTTTGCTGGTGTAGCTCCACTGAGGCGAATGGGGTTATGCCAGCAAGGTATATTGCCCATAATGTCAGAAGAGTGGCATGCAGTGCAAGCCTTCGAAGCAAGGTGTGTCAGTTACTGTATGCACAATGTTAGTAGCACAATAGGGCCCTCATCTCCACTGGGGTTTCTAGATGCTACAGGAATGCAGAGAAACAATCATCAGTCCCATATTGCAAGTCCTGCCAGAATGTTGAAGGTGTAAGTTAACCCCTTAACCAGAAAGAACGTAAGATCAGATGCTCTTCTTTACCATGAATACTCTGCCTTTGGTAAATGAACCAGCATTTCTATAACTATCCCTCCTCTTTTGATTATATTATCAATTAATCAAGTGTTTGGGATTATATGCTTGCATGTAAACTCGCACAGTGGCCCATGATTTACCAAACCTTGTCCCTCAGTGTTCTTCTTCCACCTCAAGGTGAAATTTAATAACTGAAGGAAACTATAGAAAAAGTCTGAATTGTTCATAACATAGCAAGTGCCTGGAAAAAAGATAGATTGCTGTGACTTTGATTTGGTAGGCCTACTGTTGTCCATTGTGGTTTCAGCCACATACATCCAATATTGGGAAGCTGCATACAAATCATAATTTTTAAAAACAAAAAATTAAATTTGCAGGTAATATGCAGTCCAATGGAAACTGCAATTTTGTTAGCTATCTGTTTCAGTGCTTAATGACTCCAGGAAATATTTTCAATTCTTCTAAATGCCATATAAAGTTCCTTGAAGAACTATTTCAATTTCTTATAATCCTTTGAAGATTTCATTGGTTTCATATTTGAATGTGGAAAGAATTTTCATTACAGTATATGAAGCCAGGTGACAGTGCAGACTGAGTGATTTCCAAAATATTTATTAGACTTTGGGCGCCCCCTACTGTTTTTAAAGTGTAAAACTTTTTGCCTATTTTTCATCCTATTTCTCCTCCTATTTACTGTTTAGCATACGTTACAGCAATTCCTGTCTTTCCTCAACATTACAGCTTTATATTATATAGAGAGCCATGGTGAGATTATTTGATCTGGTGGGAATGAAGCAAGGACAGTATGTATCTACAGCCCAATTTTTTGCAGTAAAATTCTATGCAATCTTACATAGACTGTAGAATTTTAAGGGGAATATTTAGAAATGTTTAGTACATAAATTAAACCATTGAAAATGCTCTGAGGTGGTGAGGTACATTTTGAAATTTTATACACACAAAATTCCTTGTTGTTTCTCACAGACCCTCCTAAAATGTAGAGTACTTTCCATTGCCTCCAGCAGAACATGTTTTTGAAACTGAGAGCACTTTGTTCTAATTTCTGAAAAATTCTACTTTCAGCAATATTCCCTCCTTATTCAATGGGGGGTTGGACTAGATGACTCTTGAGGTCTCTTCCAACCCCAGTCTTCTGTGATTCTATGAATTATGGTTTTGTGGTCTCCTCCCTCCAAAAAGTGTCTTTTTTACAGTGGGATAAGTAATGTGCACCTGTAGTTATACCTCAAGGCTGCGAGGTGAGATCAACCATGAGAGAGGGTATAATGCTAACCTCACCCAGTTGCTTCATGGTAAAAACTGCAGGTGACTTTTCTCCAACAGGATTTTACAATGGGACAGCTAATGGAGTAGTTCTAAACAAAGGGTAGGTGAACCCCTGGGGATACGGAGAGGTCTTCCAAGGGGTACATCAACTCATCTAGATCAGTGTTTCTCAACCTGGGGGAGGATGGGTTTAGGAGGGTCGAAAGTGCAGGGCTGGCATTAGGGGGTGGCAAGCAGGGCAACTGTGTGGGGCTCCATGCCACAGGGGGTTGCACCAAGCTAATTTACATGCTTCAGCTCCAGGTGGCAGGACTTAGGTTTCAGACTCCTGAAAGGGGTACGCGTTGAGAACCACTGAGCGAATGCACATTAGTTATCCTGCTGTAAACACCCCCACCCTTTTCCCTGTGAAGACAAAGTCTAAATCTGCTATGAAAAATAGACTCTCTCTAAACACTGAAAAATTTTTGGTACCCAATTGCATATTAAACAGAACATGGAAGAAATCAAAGGAGTGATACTTCTATGACACATTGAAACATAATTGGACCTGAACTGTGTCTTTCATTCAACCTAGACTGCAGGCACTTTAGGGGATGGGTTGTCTTTACTTCTCTCTTTACACCACCATCTAGAACAAGGGACGGTGGTCACTGTTTGGGGCCTATAGTGCCAGGGTCATAATTTCTGTACCCTCAACAACTGAATGATCAAACATGTCACATGTCCCTTTGCAACCCACCAAGTAATCTATTGTTGATAGACACAGGCTGCGTAGCTATAGTGCAGATGTAAGAGCAGGGCAGGGGGTTCCATTAGCAGATGCTGCAACCCAGCAGCAAGATGCTGACTAGCTCACTGATGTGACTCCATCTTTTATATAGAGAAAGTAGCAAAGGCTGTTTGGGAAGAGGGAGCTAGAGTCCACAGCACAGAGGACACTACAGGAACCCTTAAGAAAAGCCCAATTTAGGGAGGAAAGCATAGTCTGAGGTTTATATTTTTATAGTCATCTGAGTGGCCAGTAAAGCCAGTCCCCAGGAAGGTGGCGAATTGGGTGTAAATGCAGCATGATGGATTCTGTTCAGGGAAGGATGGGAACTCCACCCACCTAGCACAGGGCAGGCACAGACAGCTGTAGCCGACACAATATTGACAATGTGACAGACCCAGGCCAGTGGGGTACAGGAGTCTGGTAGAGGGCAAATATATTAGTCACTGGGTGAGTAGTCTTCTGTTCCCTGAGTGACCAGAGCAGGGGCTACACTAGAGTAATCAGGAACTTGCTAGAACCAATTAAGGCAGACAGGCTGATTAGAACATCTGCAGCCAATCAAGGCAGGCTAATCAGGGCACCTGGGTTTTAAAAGGAACTCTCTCCAGTCAGATGGGGAGGAGCCAGAGGAGAGGAAGTGCGTGTGAGGCCTGGTCCACACTATGACGTTAAATCGATTTTAACAGCGTTAAATCGATTTAACGCTGTACCCGTCCACACTACAGTGCTCTTTAAATCGATTTAAAGGG